>NC_081554.1:44016290-44316290 GCF_963082655.1 Stomoxys calcitrans | reverse complement strand
CCCTTCGTCTTCGGTCGAAGGTTTGGTGTTTAAGTTCTAAACCCAACAGGGGGTTCACTCCACAGACCTACTACTATAAGCCTTACCAAAATTTCCCACCCCCAGATGTTTCATAGTCTAATAATTCCCTATAAACTTCTCAAAGATACGAGACTTTCCATACCTCCCTCGTTGCATTTATGCTTTTTTTTTTTTTTTTTGAGGGGGGCACTTTAACAGATGATCACAAAGTTCTGTAAGCTCTATTGAATTGTTTTCTCTCCTCCACATTCGGAAATATCAGGTCTATTTTGACACAAAACTGAAATTGTTAAGCAGCAAAACGTGACAAGACCAACCTTTACTATGAGAAGAAAAACTAAAAAAAAAACCCCAATAGCAAATATAAAATAAAGCAGAAACCCCCAAAGAGGAAAAAAACCGAACTAAATAAACGGCACTTCATATCGCAGCATTGGCCATATAAACAGCACTTCATACAGCAATATGGACTCGTTTTAATTGTTAATTTGGCATAGGAATTTCAAGATTTTTTTTTATGACTTTTATGCTGGGCTTTATGGGCAAACAAAGCATTGCAAATTAAAACAAGAAAGAAAAAACCTATATTTTGAACTTAGCAATTATGCTTAAAGTTAAATTTTATTATGCATTAGGTGCTGCATATGCAACTAAATGCAATTGCTGCCTTATCATTATTTGTTTTTGTAGTGTCGAGGGTGTGGGAGTGGAAGAAAACCATCAGACGGCTTGATTTTGTGCCATTTCGCAAATCGTGTTGTTTGTTATTCTTTATGATCTGAAATTAATTAAAAAGGTTTTTTAGTTAAATATTGTATAATTAGTTAAAATTCGTGTTCAAATATTTTGAATTTACCGACATGAGTTTAACTTCATGACAGTGCCGCTTTTTTTTTGGTTAAGTTTTTTTTATCATTTTTATGGGCCGTCAAATTTAATGGCAATTAGCAAAAATGGGGTCTAGTTTTTTTTTTCGTTTCATTTATTAGCACGCTCAATTCTTGAAAGGAATTTTGGAACTTATGATTTTTAATGCAAGCGAGAAATATTCGCTAGTCATTTGTTGTTGACATGAAAAATGGTGTAAGGTTGTTGGCATTAAGCTAAAGCAGAAAATTCTTATGGTTGTTGATAGGCACGCATGTGTCTTAAGTCTTTCGTTTTGGGAATTATAATGGATAGAGATTTGTTCAATTTTTACTTGAGAAAAATATCAAAAGTGCTTGAAGGAAATAATTAATGGAAATTTCATCGGAGTTAATAGAGAATTGCTATGGCTGAAGGATATTCAAGATTGAAAAAAAATGTTCTAATTCTTAATCTTATATATAAAATTCAATTTGTGTTTGTTTGTTTGTTTCGTATAGACTCAAAAAAGGCTGAACCTTGAAATTTTCACAGATTTTGCAGGTTGGACTGGAAGAAAACATAGGCTATATAATTTTTTGCTATCTGGAGGGGGGACGGACTCTCCCCCTTACCACAAAAGTACTATCCAAAAATAAAAGTGGACCGATCGGGACAATATGGGATTCAAATGAAAGATATTCAAGAGTAGGATACGAATTTCATAATAAAAGTTGGGTCCAAGTACCTTGGGGGGCCCGCCCCAGCCCCAAAACTCCCTTAAAATAGGTTTATTTGACGATCAAGACAATATGGGACTCAAATGAAAGATATTCGGGAGAAGATTACGAATATGGTCAGGAATTAGGAATATGGTCAGGAATGTGTTGATAACGGAAGGGGGCGGACCCTCCCCCTTACCCCATATCCCAAAGTGGCTCGATGGGCACAATAAGGGTATGAAATTAAAGGTATTGGAGACCAGAAAACGAATATGGTATTAACAATTGGGTCCTTGTACCAAGCGGGCACCCCAACCCCAAAACACCTCTAAACAGATATATTCAATATGGGACTCAAATGAAAAGTATTAGGCAGTAGATTACAAATATGGCATAAAATATTAGGAAGTGCAGCACAAATTTGATATCCATATTTGAGACGAAATGTCTGAGGTGCCATCCCTCCCCTAATGAGAACATTGCCCTAGGGAAGAACATTACCACCAGGAACCGAGAAGGGGCAAATTCTCACAAATCAATGAGTGCTTTCCGATACAAGTTTATACTCAATGAAAAGGGACCTTTTTTATAGCCGAGTCCGAACGGCGTCCCGCAATGCGACACCCCTTTGGCGAACATTTTTTAAATGACCATGCATGGCATTGTACCTCGCAAATGTCGCCAATATTAAGAGGGAATAAACACCGCTTTGTCCCATGTTCTCGCCAGGATTCGAACGCATTCAGTGTCATAGGCTACAAGGCACGAATTCGATATCCGCATTCATGACGAAGTGTAAAAATGTAAATTTTATCCATGAACATTCCACTAAGGAACAGGAGCAAACTTCTCACATATCAATGAGTGCAGTCCGATTCAAGTTTAAGCTCAATGATAGGGGACCTCCATTTTATAGCCGAGTCCGAACGGCGTGCCGCAGAGCGACACCTCTTTGAAGAGAAATTTTACATGGCATAGTACCTCACTAAAGTTGCCAGCATTAGGAGGGGAAAACCACCGCTGACATTTTTTCTGATGGTTTCGCCAGGACTCGAACCCAGGCGTTCAGCGTCATAGGCGGACATGCTAACCTCTGCGCTACGGTGGCGAAGTGTCCCCACCCTAAAAAGATATTAGAGAAATAAAGAAGGCGCAGCGGAGCGGGCCCGGTTCTTGATCAGCATAAAAATCTTAGACGATCTAGACATGTCTGTCCGTCTTTCTGTTGAAATCACGCTACAGTCTTTTTAAATAGAGATATTGAGCTGAAATTTTGCACAGATTCTTTTTTTGTCCATAAGCAGGTTAATTTCGAAGATCGGCTATATTGGACTGTATCTTGATATAGCCCCCATATAGGCCGATCCGCCGATTTACGGTCTTAGGCCCATAAAAGCCACATTTATTATCCGCCTTTGCTGAAATTTGGGACAGTTAGTTATGTTAGGCCCTTCGACATCCTTCTTAAATTTGGATCAGGACGGTCCAGATTTGGATATAGCTGCCATATAAACCGATCCGCCGATTTAAGGTCTTAGGCCCATAAAAGGCGCATTTATTGTCCGATGTCGCCGAACAGTGACAGTGAGTGGGACAGTGAGTTGTGTTAGGCCCTTCGACATCCTTCATAAATTTGGTTTAGATCGGTCCAGATTTGGATATAGCTGCCATATAGATCGATCTCTCGATTTAAGGTTTTGGGGCCATAAAAAGCGCATTTATTTTCGGATTTCGTCGAAATTTGGGACAGTGAGTTGTATTAGGCCCTTCGTAAATTTGGCTAAGGTCGGTCCAGGTTTCGATATAGCTGCCATATAGACCGATCTCTCGATTTAATGTTTTGGGGCCATAAAAGGCGCATTTATTTTCCGATTTCGCCGAAATTTGGGACAGACAGTTGTGTTGGGCTCTTTGACATTTTTCTGAATCTTGGCTCAAATCGGTCTAGATTTGGATATAGTTGCCATATAGACCGATCCGCCGATTTAGGGTTTTAGGCCCATAAAATCCACATTTATTATCCGATTTTGCTGAAATTTGGGAGAGTGAGTTATGTTAGGCCTTTCGACATCCTTCTTTAATTTGGCCCAGATCGGTCCAGATTTGGATATAGCTGCCATATAAACCGATCCTACGATTTAAGGTTTTGGGCCTATTAAAGGCGCATTTATTGTCCGATTTCGCCAAAATTTAGGACAGTGAGTTGTATTAGGCCCTTCGACATCCTTCGTCAATTGGGCTCAGATCGGTCACGATTTGAATATAGCTGCCATATAGACCGATCTCTTGACTTAAGGTTTTGGGCCCATAAAAGGCGCATTCATTTTCCGATTTCGCCGAAATCGGATGTTCAAATTAATGTTTAGAAATGTTTTTAATATTAAACTTTTGTAATATACGCAAACTTTGCCACTGAAATATTATTCCAACTTAACTGCACTGCCCATGCCATGAATATACCTTGAAATCATTTTAAATATTTGTTTATCTATGCATTAAAAACCATTTGCCACCACCCACGTTTGTTTCTTTCAACCAAAAGATTTATGTCAATTTAATTAATTAAATGAATACACTCTTTTCCAATCTCAAGTCACTTGCATTCACGGGCCCTGCTTCAATAAACATATCACAAGACAATTGTCAACTTTATAAAATACTCAAATTTATGGAAAATTAATTCATCTAAAACAAGTAGTACTTGAACACTCAATCCATTCAATTAGTTTGTCATACGTGCTGCAATATGACATTATTTGTGTAATAAACATACCTTAGTTTTAATTGATTTTATGGGAAAAGAATTAAAATTCTATGGGACCATAACACAGAGTGGAAGAACATACCTGTAAATAAATGATAATAAAAAATCAATAAGAATTAACTAGGAAATGGTAAACAAATAAAAAAAATAAAATAGAGATATAAATTAAAAAGATTTCTATCATGAGGGGATAACATGAGTAAAAACACATTGAAACTAATATAGATTTCTTTTTAATTATTGTGAGCTATTGGCTCTGACCATTAGCTGACTTCATTTTAACTAGCGGTTAACTTTTGTAACCTTGTCCTTGAGATTCATGCAACTTTTTCGATAAAACAGCGAATATTTTATTCTTAATTTACAATCTAATCTTGAACATATACAAATTTAATTGAAGCCGATAATTGCATTATTTAAATTAACCAGGGATTTTTTTTGTTACCATTTGAAGACTAGAAAAATCGAATTAAAAAAACAATCGCAGTAGTAATCACGAAAGTGAAGTAAATAATAAAGGCAGAGCCGTAGCTTGAAAATAGAGTACAAACTACCACTACCACAATTTTGAGCAAGCTTAGGACCACTGTAGACCACTAAATTTTATATATAACCAGTAAGGAAAGACAAAAGTCGGGCGGTGGCAGCTATAACTAAATTTGGACCGATTTCCATAAAATTCACCAGTAATGTCGAAAGGCATTAGAAAAACTTTCCTGCCGAGTATTAGTTAACAAATGAGCACTTAATTGCATTATTTATCAAAATCTTTCGAACATATATATGAGAGCTATATCTAAAACCAAATTTTAAGATGATCGGATGAAAACTGCAACCTGTAGTTTGTACACAAATTAACATGGACAGACAGACAGACGGACATAGCTAAATCGAATTTGAAAGTGATTCTGAGTCGATCGGTATACTTTCTAGTGGGTCTACCTCTCTTCCTTCTCGGCGTTACATACAAATGCACTAAGTTATAATACCCTGAACCACAGCAGTGGTGTAAGGTATAAAAATGAAATTGTGTTTGTTTGTTCCATATAGACTCAAAAACAGCTGAACCGATTACCTTGAAATATTCACAGATTGTGTAGGCTAGTCTGGAAGGAAACATAGGCTATAGAATTTTTTCATATCAGAAAAGTACTACCCAAAAATGAAAGTGGACCGATCGGGACAATATAGGATTAAAATGAAAGGTATTCAAGAGTAGAGTACGAATTTCATAATAAAAGTTGGGTCCAAGTACCTGGGGGGCCCGCCCCATCTCCAAAACCCCTTAAAATAAGTTTATTTAACGATCATGACAATCTGGGACTCAAATGAAAGCTATTCGGGAGTAGATTGCGAATATAGTCAGCAAGAAGGAATAGGCTTTCAAACTTGTTGCTATCGGGAGGTGGGGCGGACCCTCCCCCATATCTCAAAAACCCTACCCAAAATCAAAAGTTGACCGATCATTACAATATGGATAGTAAATGAAAGGTATTGAAGAGTTGAATACGAATATGGGTTTACAAATTAGGTACAAGTTACTGGGGGGCTGCCCCAACCACAAAACACCCTAAAATAGGTTTATTGGACGAGCACGACAATATGGGACTCAAATGAAAGGTATTTGGGAGTAGATTACGAATATAGTCAGCAAGAAGGAATAGGCTTTCTAATTTGTTGCTATCGGAAGGGGGGCGGACCCTCCCTCGTTAGCCCAAAAACACCACCCAATATCAAAAGTTGACCGATAACGACAATATGGATATCAAATGAAAGGTATTGAAGAGTAGAATACGAAAATTTCTTCCATGTATCCAGGAAGTCACCTTAACCCCAAAATTTCTAAAAGCAAACAAATTGAACGTCCCTGTCTATATGGGTCTCAAATGTAAGGTATTCGGGAGTAGATTACGAATATGGCATAAAAAGTCAGATGGAAGTGTAAGGGGTCACCCAACCACGCAAAAACGCCCCACATGGGCATATGACCCATCATGACTATATGAGACTCGGTTTGTTTGTTTGTTCAGTAGAATCAAAAACGATTGAACCGATTTTCTTAAAATTTTCATAGATTGTGTAGGTTTTTGTGGTAGGAAACATAGGCTATATAATTTTTAGTTATCGTATGGTGGCGGACCCTCCCCCTTACCCAAGAAACGCCACTCAAAAACAAAAGTGGACTGATAGGCACAATATGGGCATCCAATGAAAGGTATTGGAGATTAGAAAACGAATGTCTTATAAAATTTGGGGTCCAAGTACCCAAGCCCAAAACTCCTCTAACCAGAAATATTCGAGGTTCCTACCAATATGGGACTCAAATGAAAATTAGCCGGCAGTAGATTACAAATATGGCATAAAAAATTAGGTTCAAGTAATGGGAAGTAGCCCCAACCCCAAATACACCCAAATGGGCATATTAGCCGACCATGGCTATATGGGATTCAAATGAAAGATAATTGGGAGTAGATTACGAATATGACACTAAAATTTGAGTTCAAGTCTAGGTGGTGCTTTTCCTCCTAATAATACGAGGAATAGGTTAATTGACCCATTATGGCAATGTGGGACTCAAATAAAAGATACTTGAGAGTAGAAAACGAATTTGATATTCAATTTTGTGTTTGGGGTTATGTGCTACATCACCTTTAACCGAACTTCATTTCCGACTATAGCAATATGGAGCTCAAATCATTGGTAAGTGGGAGTAAAGAACGAATCTGATATCTATTTTAAAGGCAAAGTGCCGGTGGCCGCCCCAGGCCTCAAAACATCCTTCAAACGGTTCATACTTATCGGTCATGGCAATATGGGGCTTAAAAATAATTGGATTTGGGAGTGGAGCACGAAATTCATATCCATATTTGAGTCGAAATGTCTGAGGTGCCATCCCTTCCCTAAAAAGAACTTCTCATTACACTAATTTTCAAAAACGCCACATCTCGGAGATGGGTAATGCGAATCGTTCCAAATTTGTTTGCAAAGCTTCAGAGAAAAAACGAATTTGATATCCAATTGACTAGCCATGTGTTTGGTGAGCTGCCCCCCACCAAAATACCTCCCTATTATATAAAAGCTATTTGGGGTGGAAATTGATTGATTTTCGGAAAATATATACTCATTTTCGGGACAAACCCTGGGATCCAATTATTTAGCGATCATGCCATTATGGGGGCCCATATGAAGTGTTTTTGAAAGTAGAGCACCAATCTTATATTTACTTTAATGGCCAAGTGTCTGGGTGGCTACCCCACCCCCGAAATACTCTCGAAACTCGGAAATATTTACCAATGCGGTAATATGGGAGAAAGTCATTTAGGAGTAGACTAAAAACTTGCCCAGGAACCGAGTAGGAGCAAACTTCTCACATATCAAAAAGAGTTTTTCAAATCAATCTTAATGGAAAGGCACCTCTTTTTCATAACCGAATCTGAACGAGGTCCCGCATTGCGACACCTCTAGGGAAGAATTTTTTGCATGACCATACATGGCATGGTAACTCGCAAATGTCGCCAACATTAAGATGGGATAACCATCGCTTTAAATGTTGTCCGATGTTCTCGCCAGGATACGAACGCAGGCGTTCAGCGCCATAAGCGGACATAGATCAAAGTGGCACGAATTCGATATCCACATTCAGGGCTTCCCTTCTGTTTAGAATAGAAACCAATATAAAACTTTTTTAAAAAGGTTAAGGCATATATGGTGTGCTTGAAATGCACTGGGCAGGCTACAGAGATAGCAATTGCGAAGGGACCAAACTCCATCATCAGTGCGCTAAACCCCAAAAAGATGTGCAATTGTAGAAGCAGGCCTTTTTGAGACGAACATTGGATAATATTATCATCTTTCTAACTTAAAAAGAAACATTGAGCATCAGCATCAATCAATTATCACCACTAAAAATAGTTCTTTTTAATGAACTTCTGAGGATTTAAACACTATATTTTTTCCTTTAAGCGCTCCCAATTTGCTTAACCCAGTGACGGTAGTAGCCATTGTACGCACCTGGTTGAATAAAATCAATGTATGGTTTCAGGGACGCCACACATATTATTTGCTATCGGATTTGCATGACCAACTAATGCGTGGGATTAATTTCAATACTACTGCCTTGCCATTAAGGCAAAGACACAAATAATGTAAACATTCCAATTAACTCGATAGAATAGTGAATAAAAAACCACAACAGCAAGTTTTGTCACATTCGTCTAAAGTTATTTATAGATATACATATATGCATTATTTAATAAATATTTATGTGTTGTAACTACCACCGTATGGTAAAAATTTGCCTAACTCCTCATATTCTTTAAAATATCGATCTGAAAACTTCTGAGCTTTATATATAAGTTATGATGATCAATCGAGTCGAAAGCCTTTGAGTGATCTAGTAGGACGAGAAGAGTAACATTGACATCATCAATTTCGCTTCTAGGGTTGCCCAAAAAGTAATTGCGGATTTTTTCAAAGAAAGTAAATGCATTTTTAATAAAACTTAGAATGAACTTTAATCAAATATACTTTTTTAACACTTCTTTTCTAAAGCAAGCTAAAAGTAACAGCTGATAACTGACAGAAGAAAGAATGCAATTACAGAGTCACAAGCTGTGATAAAATTTGTCAACGCCGACTATATGAAAAATCCGCAATTACTTTTTGGGCAACCAATAATTGATTCCGAAACTTCAACTAATGCACTAACGCAACTATGATGGGCACGAAACCCGGATTGTCTATGGGTTAACAAAGATTCATGATCGGGATATTCGGACATTTGTTTATGGAAAATCTTCTCGAAAACTTTCGAGAGGTAACATAATATAGAAATCGGACGGAAATCATTATTCGATTTAGGGATTGGCATTATTTTTGATCTTTTCCAAATAGTCGGATATATACTGGTGATTAGAATTGAATTAAAGAGATGAGTAAAATAAGGTAGAAGATGAGGAACTAATATTCTAATGAATCTTGGGTCAATGTTATCAAGACCAATAGCATTTGACTTGACTGATCTAATGCAATGTTAAACTTCGTCATGCGATATACATCTAAACTCAAAACTGCAATCAACATTTGTGCTTTCCGAAAGCCCATTTGTGTCTTGGTAAAAAGTCGAGTCTATCGGAATATTAACAAAGGTTTCATTCAATTCATTTATATCACTATAATATAATTAGAAATTGCCTTGGATTTTCCAATCCCTATATCGTTTATAACTCTCCACTTGCCTTTCGTGTCTAACGCCGAATAATATTTTGATTCCGAAACTTCAACTAATGCACTAACGCAACTATGATGGACACGAAACCCGGATTGTCTATGGATTAACAAAGATTCATGATCGGGATATTCGGACATTTGTTTATGCAAAATCTTCTCGAAGACTTTCGAGAGGTAACATAATTTAGAAATCGGATGGAAATCATTATTCGATTAAAGGTTTTGGGATTATCTTTAATCTTTTCCAAATAGTCGGATATGTACTGGTGATTAGAATTGAATTAAAGAGATGAGTAAAATAAGGTAGAAGATGAGGAACTAATATTCTAATGAATCTTGGGTCAATGTTATGAAGACCAATAGACCAATAATTTTGCATTACTAATGAGTGCATTTACTTTGTTTCTTGCCGTGCGGAATTCCTCATGAAGTTGAAGCGTTTTAAAATGTTTCCACTTGGAGTAGGCTAGGTCCCTGTAACGAATAATTTACCTAAGGCTTAGTATCCGATTTCTTTATCTTAGTCCGAATGGGGGACTGTTGCATCATAGATACGTTTAATGTTATCTTGAAGAAGGCTACATTTCTCATCAATAGATATAAAATCATATATCCCATTCCAATAGACTTCCTGAATCCTTTCATCCAAGGCAGAATAGTCAACGTTTTTGAAGTCGCGGTACGAAAACTTCTCCATTGTCTTTGACACAGCGTAATTTTAAGCCAGTTAAACAAATCATGTCTTAAGAAACAAGGGGCAGATATATGGTCATAGCGCGATATATTAGAAGTATTATTCACAAAGAACATTTCCAAAAGGGCATTAACAGTTGACGACAAATGAGTGGGGTTTCTAGGGTTGATAGGGGAGGGAACCAGTGCTAACATATAGTCCGACAATTTGGAATCATCCAAATGTTATGGTCTCCAAGATGTTATGCATTTGACTCAAATCTATTGTAGGCTGGTAGATACAACCAATCAAGATTTCTTTCAAGTTTAATAAAAGCTCCACGATTATATATTCCGTTTGATCCTCAGGATTAGATTTTAATCGGAATTTGGCTTCAAACGTGTTGCTTGCATATATGGCAACACCACCCCCACGACGTTCTCTATCAAATTTGAATACTGTATATCCATTCAAGTTTATCAAGCTATCTGGTATTGCTATGTGTAATCAAGTCTCTAAGAGACATATTATAGCGATTTCCGCATTTTGAGTATAAATAAAAAAGTTCACAACGGTAAACCCGGCAATTTCCTACGATAAAACTTAGAATGAAAGCTACAAATATCGCCTGAGATTTTTGCAAAGAACAGTAATTGTTTAGAAAATTTAGTGTTGCAAATAATAGTACATATAGACACTATGACGCTGAAGACTGAGTTCAAATTAATTTATGTTTTTCTTAATGTATTATTGTATTCCCAAATTTTAATTTGGTATTGTTGCAAACTGCATTACTTCATCTAATATAAATGATATATGTATATCATCCCCTCCTAATGAGTTTAGCACAAGTTTCCATGTTATTGGCTCTGTTGGAATGCCAATCCATTTTTCAAATAATATGTGACCAATACCTTTAACGGATTTCACATATGATTTAGACTCTTTAACACAAATAATTCTTGAAAATGGAAATAAGTTTAAGACTGCTTCTCTCAGTAGCTTCATTTCCATAAGTCAAATAATTAATTTTAAATAATGCGCTAACCGAGCGCCATATTTTTAGAACAAAGCAGTCTCTAATATGTCCACTTTTTTAGTTTCAACTTTTCTTTGTGCATCGTGGGTTTTTTGTTGTTTGTCCACATATCGTTTTGCATGTGAGGCGCCTTTATCGGTTGAACAATTGTTAATTAAGTTTGCATTTAGAAGGTTGTTTTTGTAGTTCACCCATTTCTGCATTTCTAAATCAATTTAAATAAGCTATAATAAATGATTGTGACTTTATTATAATAATGGCATTGTTATACGAGTTCTTACGCTGGTTGACTATGACTTATGAGATTTTAGCATGATTTCAAATACATTTAAATAGGAAATTATTTAGTTTAGTTAGCTATTTAAATTAAGAATTTAATTCAATGAGCAAATGCTCTTAGCCTTTTTGCATTGCTGGGAAATGAAGGCAATTAATGGTGATTCGACTCTCGTAAGGCGATCGCGGCTGGCATGTGTGGAGCGGTTTCCAGAGTTGGCAATGTTAGAAAACTAGTAACAATGTTAACAAAAACAAGAATAATAACTGAGCGTGCTAAGTTCGGTCGGACAGAAACTTATATACCCTCCACCTTGGATGGCATTCGTCGAGTTCTTTGCGCGATATCTCTTTTCAGGCAAACAACGAATAATGAATAACAACTGTTATGCTTTTGGAGCTATATCAACATATAGTCCGATTCAGACCATAGAGGAATGCTGAACATTGTGGAAGTCATTGTGTAATATTTCAGTTCATTCGGATAAGAATTGCGCCTTATAGGGCCTCAAGAAGCAAACTCGGAAACTCGGTTTATATTGGAGCTGTATCAAGCTGTAGATCGATTCAGACCATATTTTAAATGTATATTGAAGGTCATGGGAGAAGCCGTTGTACAAAATTTCAGCCAAATTGGATAATAACTGCGCCTTCTAGAGGCTCAAGAAGTCAAGATCCCAGATCGGTTTATATGGCAGCTATATCAGCTTATGTACCGATTTGCGTCATATTAAGCACAGCTGTTGAAAGTCATAGCAAAACACCTCATTTAAAATTTAAGCCAAATCGGATGAGAATTGCGCCCTCTAGCGGCTCAAGAAGTCAAGAAATCAAGATCCAGGATCGGTTTATATGGCAGCTATACTAGGTTATTAACCGATGTAAACCATACTCAGCACAGTTGTTGGAAGTGTTGCCAAAACACCTCGTGCAAAATTTCAGTCAAATTGGACGAGAATTGCGCCCTCTAGAGACTGAAGAAGTCAAAACCCCAGCTATATCAGGTTATGTACCGATTTGCACCATACTAAGCACAGTTGTTGAAAGTCAGTTTGGAAACATCCGTATAAATGGCTATGTAACTTCTGTTTGCCAGGGATATCGTAGTTCCCATCGGTCCTTTCAGGAATAGTGGTACAGTAATTTTTATCAAAAAGCGGCTCAGGTAGGGTGTAATCCACACTGCCTGGAACATCGGATATTGTATCAGGGATAACATAGTGTCCGTAGCCACAATGTCCAGAGACATAAGACGTAGCATTGAATTCAGTGCGTCAGATGGTGTCGTCCTCATTGCGGATGCGATGCACAAACAAGTATTGAGCAGTAGGTGAACTTTTGAAGCGCCGTCCAACAGACCACAACACCATACAGCATTATAGGTCTGACAACTGCAGTATATACCCGATGCATGAGACACGCGGCCTAAACCCCCCAACTTTTGCCAATGGCTCTCTTGCAGGTGAGTAGGGCAAGAAAGACAACTCTTGTAAAATGTTGGATTTGAAATTTGTCCAGCCTCAAAAACAGTCTATAGACTCAAAAACGGCTGAACAGATTTTCATTAAATTTTCACTGATGGTGCATAATGACCCCGTGGTGAAAATAGGATACTAAATTTTTTAATATCTGAAGGGGGGAAGGGGGCGGACCCTCCCCCTTACCCAAATTTTCAGAAACGCCAGAACCCGGAGATGGGTGGTGCGAATTAAGCGAAATTTTGTGTACTCTCTTATAGTAATTTGGTATCCAAATTTCGGATGGGGCACCTGGGGGGGGGCGCCCCACCCCTAAAACCCACCAAATATAAACATACACCAATCACGACAATAAGGGACTCAAAGGAAAGGTATTTTAGATCACAAAACGAAACGTATCGGACTAAGTGTTTGGGGGATCACCCTAACCCCCAAAACACCCCTAAATTGGACTTATTTATAGACCATGGGACTCAAATGAAAGTTATTTGCGAGTAAAATACAAATCAAGTTTCTGGGGGTGCTCCCCTTCCCACAAACACCCCCAAATAGGACTTTCTTTTACCGACCATGGCAATATTGGGCCCAAAATAAAAGGTATTTGAGTGTAGAATACGAATCTGATATCCAAATGTGGAACCAAGTGTTTGGGAGGCCGCCCCTCTCCCAAAATAACCCCCAAACAGGACAAATTTATGACCATAGCAATATGGGTTTCAAATTAAAGGTCTTTGGGAGTAAAGCAAAAATCTGATATCAAAATGCAAAAAACAGTTTCTATGGGGCCACCCCACCCCCATTACACCACCTAAATAGGACGTGTTTGGTGACCATTGCAATATGGGGCTCAATTTCAGAGCCAGCCCCAAACCGAACATCTCTGCCGGCTATGGAAATATGGGGCTCAAATGAAAGGAATTTTGAAGTAGACCTTGAATCTGAAGTCAACATTCAGAACCAACTGTCTAGGGACGTCCCACCCTCATAACAAGGTCCCCTTGGTCCCCTACCCCAAATCGGACATATTTGCTGACATTTGCAATAAAGGGTTTAAATGCAAGTTGTTTGAAATAAGAAAACGAATTTAGTATCCAATTTTGAGGTCAATGGCATATAGGGTTCAAATAAAAGATATTTGAGAGTAGAGCATGATGTTTATTTATTTTCAGGGCTAAGTGCTTGGGGGACCACCCCACTGCCCAAAACACACCTAAAACGGACATATATACCGACCAGGTCAGTGTGGGACTCAAATGAAAGGTATTGAGGAGTAGAGAATGAATTTTTATACCCACTTTCGAAACCAATTTTGTGGGGGTCTACCCCTTCCCCAAAACAAACTGCAATTATTTACTTGTCATAGCAATGTGGGGCTGTCAGATATCCAAATGTGAGACCTTTCCCAAAACACCCCACAAAGAGTAAAAATTTACCGACCATGACAATATATGTGACTCAAATGAAAGGTATTTGAGATTAGAAAACGAATTTGGGCCTCATCCTATAAACTCCCCTTAAACCAATGCCAATATGGGGCTTTTATAAATGGTATGGTATATTAGAGTAGGGCTAAGTGTCTGGGGGACCACCTCACTTCCGAAAAAACTGCTAAATCAGACATACCTATTTACCGGTCATGGCAATATGGGACTCAAATAAAAGGCATTTGGGAGTAGAGCACGAAATTCATACCCATTATCAGGACCACGTTTCAGGCCCTGAAATGCTTGCCATTATGGGGCTCAAACAAAACCATGTTCTAGCAGTATGCTGAAACTATTTCAGGGTCTGCCCCCTAAACTCCCTTCAAACCGGCCATGTTTGCCTACTATGGCAATAAATAATAGGTATTTGATAGTAGAAAACGAAAAGAAAACATATGTGCACATACCCCCTGGACTAACTGGACATATTTGTGGATTGGGGCTCAAATCTGATATCGGTTTTATGGCTAAGTGTTTCAGGGAGGCCTATTTCAATGTGTAGCTCAAATTTGTTTTTTTTTCGAGAAGGATATGAATCTGATATCCACTTTCGGGGCAAAGGGTTTGGCTACTCCATTCCACTAGCAAAACCAAGAGAATGAAGTAGATCTAAAATTCAAACATTGATGGGCGGACCCTCCCCTTAGCCTTTTTTCTAAAATGCCAGGTCTCGGAGATAAGTGAGGCAATTTAAACGAAATTTAGTTTGTTTATAATAACTCAAAAAGAGAAATTTTGTATCCTTATTTAGGGTGGAATATCTGGCGGCCGCGCCACCTCCAAAACCCGCCAAAGGGAAATATAAAACAACAAGAGCACGAATCTGATATATGGGCGTCCACCTCCAACCTTCAAAAATACTCCCATACCGGATATATTTGCCTACCGCAGCAATATAAGGCTTAAATGAAAGTTGTTTGGGAATTGGGCACGAAAATTATATCCACATTGGGGAGAAATATCAGAAAGGCCGTACTAGCACTCTAAAACAGGACTTATTCCCTGACCATGCCAGTATAGGGCTCACATAAATTAAGAGAGTGAAAGAAGGCGCAGCGGAGCGGGCCCGCTCCGGGGGTGGTAAAGTACCTCACAAATGTCGCCAGCATTAGGTGGGGGGGGGGGGGGGGTCGGGGTAACTACCGCTGATAAATTGTTCTCATGTTCTCGTCAGAATTTGAACTCAGGCGTTCAGTGTCATAGGCGGACGTACTAACCTTTGGGCCACAATGGCCTCTCCATGATCTTATGTAGCTACCTTATAAACCAATCTTCTGGTTTAACTTCTTGGGCTTCTAGAGGGCGCAAGTATTATACGATTTGCCACAAATTATGAATGTGGTCTTTTGTTATGACTTCTAACAGCACTGACAAATTAGGTCCATATCGGTCCAAAACTTGATAAAGTTTCTGCATAAACCGATCTCCTTATTTGAAATGTTCATTCAAAGAATTTATCAACTGCGATCTTTAGTGAAGGGTATACAAGTTCGGGCCCCGATAGACTTTACTCACTCGTTATATTCCCGAAGAGATTCCAAATTAAGCATTCAGAGGCATATGTGCTAAACTATGCGTCAATTGGTCATGCAAGAAAATGTTCCTCTTAAAAGAGTCTTGTTGGTCACAAACCCCTCAAAATTTGTTTTCACATCTAAATACCTTGTCAATTGATGTTTATCTGGTTGTAATGCATTGTAAATCATGTTGAAGCAATTTTGCCATATGCACATCGTAAATCTTCCAAATGTCAATAAAAATTACCTAATTACAGACAAATTACCAAAGCCTCAACAAACCACAGGCATAAATGGATTTGCATGCCGTTCAGCACTCCAACATATATTAACAACAAATTGGATTATAATTTACCTCAAATCTAAAGAAAAAATATTTCATTTTTAAATAAATTAAATTACAAATTCAGCCATATCTTATCGAATGTGTTCGGTCTTATTGCCACATATACGGCTGTGTAATAAAATTGACCAAAACAAGCCTTGTGATTATCAACGCCAACGAAGACCAGGACAGTTACAGCAGAACCCAAAAAATCATGGCAAACTACAGCAGTCATGTCTAGCCAAGATAAGCTACAGCAGGACAAATTTCAAATTATGATTCACAATTGGCGGCCAATATTAAAGATACAATTTTCCCCCTATGACCATTACACGGCTGGCAAAATTTTATCAAATAAATAAATAAATGCAAATAATTGTAACACTCACAGACACGTGATAACCATTTACTACGCCTGAGATTTGCCTGAATTGAAGCACACAAAAAAAAAAAAAAAAAAACAAACAAATTCGCAGAGAAAAATTGTTTAACAAATCACACACGAATATTATTTGCCATAATGTGGGGGAGAAATGTTGTTGTTGATGTTGTTGTTCGATGGAAAAAAATTGAAAATCAACAGAGATCTTAAAAGATTTACCATAGGAGAAAAACAAATGTTTTACCGCTGCAACACCGTGAGCGAGTGTCTGCGCTGTAATCGAGTGGAAAAACACATTAAACATTAAACGAGCATAAATAAATAAATATATGTGCGCGTACCATAAAAGCATTGCATTTGCAGTGAACAAAACAAAATCGAATAAAATTATGAAATTGGCATTTCAGCAGCAGACCGCTAAGAGACCGAGCTCGGATATGTGCAGGACGCTTAGAGTTTCACTGCAATTCGCCTTTGAATTGCTTTTAACGTGGGGTTTCACAGCGACTATGGCCAAAAGCCTACTGCACACCGTCTGCCTGCTTGTGCTGTTGGCCACTAAGATATTATGAATTTTTTGAACAAATGACATTACAATTTAACACAACAAATCACAATCTTAAATAGAGGTCTTTAGTTTGGCCACACTGCTGAGATTTTTGTTTCTACTGTTGGCTAGCTGCCTACAACATGGTCATGCAACATTGAATTTGAATCGCCTGGGATGTAACAGGGTTGCCAAATGGATATTTTGGGAGAATTTTGTGGAAACGTTCAGATTAATGTCCTAACTTTTGAAACTTTTTTGGATAACAAAAGCAATATTTTGAAAATGTGGGTGTATAAGGTGACATAAGTTTCTAGAGGTTCGGGGTGTCAAAGTGGATAGATCGAACCATGTGCCGGCTATACCAGGTCATGAAACAAGTAATGTATTTAATTCGGATACGGTTCAGGTGTTTTCAAACCCTCCCAAGAACCTTAATTAAGGAACAGTGCAAAACTTCAACCTCACTGATAAGTGCCTCATTGCTACAACCAAATGCGAAATGCATGGCATTGTCCAAAATTTTACCATTTCCAAACCGTTCCTGATCTTTATCATAGATCCGTCTGTAAATACGAGGGTTGCCTTTTATATCATGGGATTGGACAACCCTTGTATTGCAATCCGCACTCATTGATATTGGACAACCCTTGTATTGCAATCCGCAAACTGGCAGCTCTATCGTAAAGCTTGAAATGTTTTAGGTTATACGTACTCAGAACATTTTGACATACGAGCGCTATTTGTGTGGTTTACAGTAACTTAACTTAAGATTCATATCGCCCAAAAAACTGAATTAAATCGTGAATGTTTTCGTGCGATTATTTTTATACCCGCCACCGAAGGATGGAGGCCACCGTAGCGCAGAGGTTAGCATGTCCGCCTATGACGCTCAACGCCTGGGTTCGAATCCTGGCGAGATCATCAGAAAAAATTTTCAGCGGTGGTTTTTCCCTCCTAATGCTGGCAACATTAGTGAGGTACTATGCCATGTAAGGCTTCTCTCCAAAGAGGTGTCGCACTGTGGCACGCCGTTCGGACTCGGCTACAAAAAGGAGGCCCCTTATCATTGAGCTTAAACTTGAATCGGCCTGCACTCATTGATATTGTGAGAAGTTTTTTCAGTTTCAGTTTCAGTTTTATTTATCCAAAATTAACATTTTTTATCTCTAGGGTAAGATACTTATAGGCTAATGTTTGAGTTTTATCAGTATGATATTTCAACAATTGAGTTACTTTAATATTTATGTTACTTTTACAATTGATCATTTTAAGGCAAAAAGGATTCGAAAAAACCTCATATGAAATTTTATTAAAGGAGATATCAAACAAAATTAAAAAATATAGAGTATAGGATAATTATTCATAAAATAGTTATCTATTAACTATATTTTTAGTTTGGTAAATTACGTTTATTATCTAAGATATTTCATTACACTCTCTTAGTATTTCATAAGGAGTATTTGATAGTTTTTCGAAGTAGTTTTCATTGAGTCTTCGTATAAATGAGGAAAATAGTTCATATCCAGTCTCCCTATGTAAATGTGTGGTGGGGTGATGCCATGGTTTGTTATTAATCATTTTCAAGCATTTATTTTGGATGATCTGTAGACGTTTAAGGTGTGTATTTGCAGCTTTGCACCAAATGGGTGATGCAAATGAAATGATAGGTCTAATAACGCATTTATATATCAGATTTTTATTTTTGTGACTTAGTAATGAACGTCTGTTTAGCAAAGGCCATAAAGCTCTAAAGGCTTTAACAGCCTTTTCACAGGACTTTTCGATATGTTGCCGAAAGGTTAACTTTTTGTCCAGTATCACACCAAGATATTTAACCTCGTCCTGAATGGTTATAGAGTTGTTGTTTAACAGTAGCTGTCTTGATGGGACTCTTTTGGGTGATTTGTTCCATGGAAAAATTATGCTTTGCGTTTTTTGATCATTAATTTTAATTCGCCATTTATAGAAATATTTACTGCAAGCAATAAAACTTCTTTCCATTTTCTTGAGCAAGGCACTGGTCAGTTTACTTGTGGATATGAGGGCAGTATCATCCGCATAGTATGCAACATCTACCTCTCTAGGCGGTACAAAATCAGACGTATATAGAGAGTAAAGAATGGGGGAAAGTATGGAGCCTTGAGGTAACCCAGCCGGTAAATTCTTAAACGAGGAGGTACTCGTATTTATTGAAACAGCAAAAGACCTATTGGTTAAAAAATCTGCGACGATTTTCCAAATATATCTTGGAATATTTGCAGACAGTAATTTGTAGAGGAGGCCCCTATGCCACACGGTGTCGAATGCTTTCTCTATGTCCAATAGAACTACTCCTGTAGATTTCTTCAAACGTTTGTTTGTTGTAATTCTGTTTTTAATTCTGCCAACCTGATGAACCGTATTATGGCCTTTTTTAAAACCAAACTGTTTTTCAGTTATGGTATTATGCATTGCAGTAAATTCCCTCAGTCTGTTAAATATTATTTTTTCAAATATCTTCCCAATGTTACTCAGAAGACTAATGGGTCTGTAGCTGCAGGCATTATGGATTGGTTTGTTCGGTTTACGAATCGGAATAATTTTAGCTTTTTTGAAATCTTTTGGAAAGTAATTCAGTGAAATGCAGCTGTTAAATAAGTTAGTCAATAGTTTGACACCTTTAATGGGAAGATTTTTTAGCATAGAGTTAGATATATCGTCAAATCCTGGTGCCTTTGAAGTTTTTAATGATGATAGAATAAAGGAAATTTCAGGCATAACTGCCGGAACTATATCCTCACTGTTTGGAGGTTCAATCAAAATATTAGCAACGGCAGATTCCACAGTTGAATCTATTGGGTCAGAATAATTTAAGGTTAATGTATGAGATTTAATGAAAGTTTTTGCCAGTAGTTCCGCTTTCTCAGGGTCGGTGATAACTTTAATGTTATTTTCCATTAAATGGGAAATGTTTTGGCGGCGTTTACCTCTTAATGAGCGACTTAGACTCCAAAATTTTTTGTCTCCTGGTCTCAGATTTTCTAATAGGCTGCTCCATTTCCTATTTCTTTCATCGTTGATTCTTTTGTTTATAGAATGCGAGAGAAAACTCACACATTGTTTGTAAAAGAGAATCTGCTGGGCACTATTTGAGCGTTGTTCTTTCCTTTTATACTTTTTTCGCTGCCCAATCAAACGCAAGATATGATTTGGCAAGGAGCAGCTTCTATTGACTACAGTCGAAATTGTAGAATTGTTCCTCGCAGAGATAAGAAGATTTTTAAAATTTTCAATTTCATGATCAATTGACTCTTTGCTGGTGTATATGGTCATAGATGAGCCGATGCTTCTATCTATTATATTTTTAAATCTTTTCCAATTAGTTTTCTTATTCGAATGAGCATTTGAATCATTAGAAAGAATAGACGGGCATTGTATTGAGCATACAATCGGACGGTGGTCTGACGGCAGTTCGTAGTCCAAAGTTTCCAACCTAAGTGGAACCGTAACGTTACTTAGTGCAATGTCTACAGTGGATGCGTGTCTGTTTGCTTGGTGGGGGTATAGTGTGTGGTTTAAAGGATAATATACGAAGAAATTTGAATTTTGCTGCAAATCGTTCAACACAAGACCAGATGTGTTATTATTTCGACAATTCCATGAAACATGTTTGGCGTTGAGGTCACCAAGAACAATAAAATCCCTGCTGCATGGTGTTAAGGCTGAAATGTCATTACGAAAATTCCTGCTGAATTTGGGGGAGTATGCTGAGGTGACTATAACGTGTGTTCTGTTTATTATAATATCCACAGATATGTTTTCAACTATAGTAGTTTTTGTTATTGGAAGCAGCGAATGATTAAGGCCTTTACGAACCAAAAGGGCTACCCCTCCCCCTCTACATCCTAATCTATCGTTGCGATAAACAAAATAATTTCTAAAATAAGTCTTGTGATTCTCTTTGAGAAAGGTTTCATTTAAGCATGCAATGTGTATGTCTTTGGCTGTTAAGAGATTCTCTAGTTGTCTTTGAAGAGTGTAAGTAGTAATGCCATTAGCGTTCCAGTGAAGTAAATTGAGTTGCGACGAGTTATCGAATGTCATGGGCGTACTTTATAAGAGACATTATTACTTGTATCTGTTGAATTTTTGTTGTACAATGACTTAGTTCATCAAGAGCAGATGAGAAAATGTTGAACAGCTCATCAATATCAAAGAGATCACTGTTCATATTGCGTGTCACTCCAGCATAAGAACTGTTCCCACGCTGTTGGGATGCATTGCCGATTGCGGTATGCCGAGCGGGGGCTGCAGGTGTTGACATGTGGTTGTTGTTATTCCGTTGAGGTCTCGTATTTCTATTTCTAGGTGCAGCGGTTACCTTTGCTCTAACTTCCAAATAGTGAGAGCGAAGTGGACAGTTTACGTCGTTTGCCGAATGATCGGTTCTTTCATATCCCTGCTTTCGGCAATTAAAGCAAGTGAATACTGCTGGTTTCTTGTTGTGTTGCGTAAAGGGGCAATCTTTCGTTGGATGGTGATTGGCACAAGTCATGCATGCAGGTTTACGGTTGCAGTGTTGTCCACCATGACCGTACATTAAGCAGTTCCAACACTGAGTTGGCTTGTTACCATTCTTGGGTCTCTGCTTTCTCCAAGTAATAATGACATTGGATATAGCCTTAATGCTATTTAACGAGCTTGGAGTAAATGACTTGCATGCAAATTTAACTCTGTAGACGGCGTCGTTTTCAGAACTGTATCGAGTTTTTACTTCTTCCACAGACGTAGGTGATAAGTTATAAGTGCGTAACTCGGCAATGATATCATCAGTCTTTATCCGTGGTAAGCCGTAGATAAAAGTGGTGTATAATTTGTCTTCCTTTGCATTAAAGGTGTGAAATTCTATTTTAGCTTCTTTTAATGCTTCGACACAAAATTTAAACTTATCTTTAGTTTGGGGAAAGACTTTCACGCCAATCGAAGTACGTTTAAAGATGCAGTCGTTGCCCAATAAATGCTGAATCTCTCGTAGTGGAACGTTAATATCAGTTACGATCGGAGGGGGTTTGTACGGACTTTCTACCGTATTTATGTTAGATTCGTAGGGTTCATCCATGTCCTCAACGCTGGACAGTTCATCATATCTGTTATAAGATGAAGATGTTGCACCAATGAAATCAATATTTAAAGGCACTGAACGACATTTTTGTCTTTTTAAAGTTTTTCTCCCCATTGGGCGCGCCAAAGGTTTGGCAGCGCGGGGCATTTTGCTTTAACTTCTTTTCAATTCAAGTTTCGAAAAAGAGCTCTTTTGTAAAACAACGAGAGCACTTCACTTGTAGAGAAAGAACAGTAATAAAAATAGAAAATTTACTATGCACAATATACAATTTGGTGATCCGAAAGCGACCGAACCGCACAAAGTCTCTCAAAGAACTGTATTGTGAGAAGTTTGCCCCTGTTCCTGGGCAAAATTCGCAATTTTACCGAAGGATGGGGGTATATTCATTTTGTCATTCCTTTTGTATCACATCGAAACATCAATTTCCGACCCTATCTTATATATAAAAATCAATTGGTGTTTGTTTGTATGTTAGTGTGTTCCTTATAGAATCAGAAGCTGAACCGATTTTCTTGAAATTTTCCCAGATGGTGCATAATGATGCCGTGGTGAAAATAGGGTACTAAATTTTTTGATATCTGAAGGGGGGCGGACCCTCCCCCTTACCCTAATCCAGATCTCGGAAATGGGTGGTGCGATTTAAGCGATTTAGGGTACTATATGTTTGCTCTTATATAGTACCCTAAAAATAAAATGTTGGTATCCAAATTTCGGATGGGGTACCTAGGGGGGCCGCCCCACCCTAAAACCTACAAAACATATATTTCGACACATCACGACAATATGGGACTCAAATGAAAGGTATTTACGATAAGAAAACGTACCTGATACCCAATTGTCGAACCAAGCGCTAGGGGGACCACCCCAAGCCCCAAAACACCCCTAAATGGGATATATTTCCCGACCATGGCAATGTGGGACTCAAATGAAAGGTATTTGCGAGTAAAATACGAATCTGATATACAAATGTGGGACCACGTTTCTGGGGGTCCACCCTTTCCCGAAAACACCCCCCAAACAGGACTTATTTACTGACCATGGGAATATGGGGCTTATATAAAAGGTATTTTAGTGTAGAATTAGAATCTGATATCCAAATATTAGACCAAGTGTGGGGGGCCGCCTCTCCCCAAAAACCTCCCCCAAAGCGGACACATATACGACCATAGCCACATGGGGCTCAAATGAAAGGTCTTTGGGAGCAAAGCACAAATCCGATATCAAAGTGTTCGGGAAAAGTGTGTATGGGGCCATCCCAACCCCACAACACCACCCAACCACCAAAACACCCCTAAATCGGACATTTTACCGATCATGGCAATATGGGACTCAAATGTAAGGTATTTGCGAGTAGAATACGAATCTGATATCCAAATATGGGACCGCGTTTCTGGGTCCCATATTTGGATAGCAGAAGACTTGTTTACTGACTATGGGTATATGGGGCTTAAATAAAAGGTATTTAAGTGTAGAATTAGAATCTGATATCCAAATTTGGGACCAAGTGTTTGGGGTGGGGGGCCTTTCCCAAAAAACATCCCCCAAAGGGTACAAATTTACGACCATAGCAATATGGGGCTCAAATGAAAGGTCTTTGGGAGTAAAGCACGAATCTGATATCAATATTTGAGAAAAGTGTCTATGGGGCCTATAGTGTCTATTCGGGACCGTATTTCTGGGGGTCTACCCCTTTCCCAAAATACCCCACAAGCAGCAATTTTTTGGTGACCATCCCAAATGGGACTCAAATAAAGATATTTGGGAGTAGAATACGAATTTGATATCAAAATTTATGGCATCACCCCTTCCCCAAAACACCCCCCAAAGGGTAAAAATTTTTCGACCATGCCAATATGTGGTATTTAAGATTAGAAAACGAATTTGATAACCTAATTTGGGCCATGTGTTTGGAGGACGCCTCATCGTGTAAACTCCCCTAAACCAATGGCAATATGGGGTTTAAATAAATGGATCAGCTAGTAGAGTATATATATTCTTGATCAGCGTAAAAATCTACGACAATCTAGACATGTCCGTCCGTCTGTCTGTTGAAATCACGCTACAGTCTTTAAAATTAAAGATATTGAGCTGAAACTTTGCACACATTCTTTTTATGTCCATAAGTAGGTTAAGTTCGAAGATGGGCTATATCGGACTATATCTTAATATCACCCCCATATAGACCGATCGCCCGATTTAGGGTCTTAGGCCCATGAAAGCCACATTTATTATCCGATTTTGCTGAAACTTGGGTCTTGGTGTGTTAGAACCTTCGACGTCCTTCGTCAATTTCACCCAGATCGGTCCAGATTTGGATTTAGCTGCCATATAGACCCATCCTCTGATTTAGGGTCTTAGGCCCATAAAAGGCACACATATTAACCGATTTTGCTGAAACTTGGGTCAGTAAGTTGCGTTAGGTCCTTCGACATCCTTCGTAAATTTGGCTCAGATCGGTTCAGATTTGGGTATAGCTGCCATATAGACCCATCCTCCGATTTAGGGTCTTAGGCCCATAAAAGCCACAGTTATTATCAGATTTTGCTGAAATTTGGGACAGTGAGTTGTGTTAGGCCCCTCGACATCCCTCTTCAATTTCGCCCACATCGGTCCAGATTGGGATATAGCTGCCATATAGACCGATCTCTCGGTTTTAGGTTTTGGGACCATAAAAGGCGCATTTATTGTCCGATATCGCTAAAATTTGAGACCGTGAGTTGTGTTAGGCCCTTCGACATCCTTCGTCAATTTGGCCCACATCGGTCTAGATTTGGATATAGCTGCCATATAGACCCATACTCCGATTTAGGGTCTTACGCCCACAAAAGCCATATTTATTACCTGATTTTGCTGAAAAAATGGACAGTGAGTTATGTTAGGCCCTTCGACGTCCTTCTTCAATTTGGCCTAGATCGGTCCAGATTTGAATATAGCTGCCATATAGACCGATCTCTCGGTTTTAGGTTTTGGGGCCATCAAAGGCGCATTTATTGTCCGATATCGCTGGAATTTGCGACAGTGAGTTGTGTAAGGCTTTTCGACGTCCTTCTTCAATTTGGCCCAGATCGATCCAGATTTGAATATAGCTGCCATATAGTCCGATCTCTCGATTTAAGGGTTTTAGCCCATACAAGGCACCTTTTTACTTCTTCTTAACAAATCACATTTCCATGAGATTAGGCTTTTAGTTCTGTAGATTTTTTTTTTGTTACCATAAAGAATTAAAAATTGCTCTTGATTGATTTCAGATTCGACAGACGAAAAATTACCAACAGTAAAAAAAAACACCAAGATAAAGAAAAAGCCAGAGAAGCGATATTTAGTGAAAAAAAAATGCCATAGCTCATGGTGGCTGCCAGTTTAATTTGATGATATATGACCCAACATGTTTGCCAACAAAATTCAATTATAAACTTTGATGTATGGTTATGACAATTGTGTAATATTTGCAATGCTAACTACACCAAAACCGCAGCATCAGTTGTTGCAAACCATAACCATGGCCAAAAGACATTCCAAACAATGCCGACAGAGAGCCGGCCAGAGTTGCGATATGAGATATGCAACGGTGACTTTTGCTTTCTGCAAATGCACTCGAATATCGGGGTTTTTATTTTTTTTAAATTTTTTTGTTATAAATCATTTGAGTGTTAATTTGAGTTTGGTAGGCATACTTTATATTGGCTATTTATACGTTTCACCGTTTTCGGAACCGGTGTCGGAGGTGTTATTTCAGAAAAGACCCATTTTTTGGGGCAGCCATCAAACTGAGAAACAACACATTTGAAATTCCTTTTGGCATTTCATGATTTTTATCAAGAAGTACGAGCATACATTTGGGTATATTTTTCTGTTGCTGTAGTCCGTTTTTTTGTTCGCCGATGCATCGGCATGATTTCAATCTTACACATCAGTGCTTGTGTAGTGCGCATGCGTGGCTGCACTCATGTGTGGGGCTCTCATTTAAATCACATTTACGTACTGCTTTACCGTAATTATGTCAGAAAATTGTAATTTATACGCAAAATATTCTCACATTTCATTTGTGTTTTTGGATTTTGTATTCTTTTTGTTGCATTTCATGATATGAGTTGGTTTCATCGACCATTTGTCTGTCTTCGTCGTCGTCCAACGGGGTACTTCGTCGGCGTCTTAACATACAAATGTCACAATATATTATGGAAAAAATTTATATATGTGAAGTTTTAACACTCCAAACGATGTTCATGTTAATCCAGAGAACACAAAACAGAAATGTTCTCATTTTGGCTGTCATGATTTTTTCGCCATACGACAGAGAGAGGGAGAGAGAGGTTTTTAACTTTTGACAGGCAACATGAAATATTAGCCAGTGAAATGTACTTTAAGGAAATTGCTGATGAAATTGATAATAAAAAGGGTGTATGTGTGTAATCGCAAGAATCCAGTTAAATATCATCTCAACAACACAGCTCAGTAGTCATATAGCCAAGGTCGAAACTAATTGAGTATATATGGGTTGCCCAAAAAGTAATTGCGGATTTTTCATATAGTCGGCGTTGACAAATTTTTTCACGGCTTGTGACTCTCTAATTGCATTCTTTCTTCTGTCAGTTATCAGCTGTTACTTTTAGCTTGCTTAAGAAAAAAGTGTAAAAAAAGTATATTTGATTAAAGTTCATTCTAAGTTTTATTAAAAATGCATTTACTTTCTATTAAAAAATCCGCAATTACTTTTTGGGCAACCCAATAAATAACTAGCTGGACAGGGCCCGCTCCGCTGCGCCTTCTTTAACCCTCTAACTTCTATTTAGGATGGGGACTCTTCGCCCTGAATGTGGATATAGTGCTACTGTTGCCTATGTCCGCCTATGACGCTGAACGCCTGTGTTCGAATTCTGGCGGAACTTCGGACAAATTTTAAAGCGGTGTTTATCCCCTCTGGCGACACTTGCGAGGCACCATGCCATGCATGGTCATTTAAAAAATTCTCCCCAAAGAGGTGTCGCATTGCGCACACCGTACGGGCTCGGCTATTAGAAATGTCCATTATCGTTGATAAACTCAATTTGAATCGAAAAGCACTCATTGATGTATGAAAAGTGTGCCCCTGCTCCTGGTTCCTGGGCAAATTTTTACCCCACTCCCAAATGCCTTTCTTTTGAGCCCCATATTACTGTACTGGTATATATTTCGAGGGTGGCCACTTGGCCATCAAAGTAAATATAAAATTCGTGCTCTGCTTTCAGAAACATTTCATATGAGTCCCATAATGTCATGATCGGTAAATAAGTTGTGCTTAAAGGTGGGGTGGACCCCACGGTCTTTGTCCTGAAAATGAATATAAATTTCCGGAAAATCAATACACATCCATCCCAAATAGCTTTTTTTTAATAGGGAGGTATTTTGGGGTGGGGCGTCTCCCTAAACACATGGCTCTATATTGCCGTGATTGGTCTACGTATCCATTTGGCGGGTTTTGGGCGGTCCCCGCGGCACCCTTCCCCAACAATAGAAACCAAGTTTTTTTTTGGTGATTGTTAGAGTGCAAAAAAAATTCGAACTAATCGTATTACCAATCTCCGAGATCTGGTATTTGGGAATTTTCGACTCAAATATGCTCTTTATTGCTATAGTCGGAAATAAAGTTCAGTTTAAGGGGTGATTTAAGGCGTACTCCAAAATTGGATATCAAATTCGTTTTTTACTTTCAAATACCTTTCATTTGAGTCCCATATCGCTATAATGGGTCAATTAATCTATTCGATGTATTTTTAGGAGGAAAAGAGCCACCTTGACTTGAACGCCACCTACTCCCAAAATATCTTCTATTGGATTCCTATATAGGCCATGGTCGGCTGATATGCCCATTTACGTGTATTTGGGGGTGAGGCGACCTCCCATTACTTGGACCTAATTTTTTATGCCATCTTTGTATTCTACTGCCGGCTAATTTTCATTTGAGTCCCATATTGGTAGGAATCTCGAATATTTCTGGTTAGAGGAGTTTTTGGGTTGGGGTGGCTCGCTGGGTACTTGGACCCGAAATTTAATATGATTTTCATTTTTCAGTCTCCAATACTTTTCATTGGATACCCATATTGTGCTCATCAGTCCTCTTTTGGATTTGGGTGTCGTTTTTTGTTGTAAGGGTAAGGGTCAGCCACCATCCGATATCTAAAAATTGTATAACCTATGTTTCCTTTTCTTGATTCTACGGAGCAAACAAACAAACCGAGTCCCATATAATCATGATGGTTCATATGCCCATTTGGCGAGTTTTTGGGTGGGGTGGGGTGACCCCCTACACTTCGATCTGATTTTGTATGGCAGATTCGTAATCTACTCCTGAATACCTTTCATTTAAGCCCCATATTGATATGGAAGGCCAATTTGTCTGTGTTTAGATATTTTCGAGTTAGGGTGACTTCCTGGGTACTTGGACCCAACTTTTAATACCATATTCGTATTCTACACTTTAATACCTTTCATTTGATATTAATATTGTTTTTATCGGTCCACTTGTGATTTTGGGAGGTAATTTTGGGGTAACGGGGAGGGTCCACCCCCTTCCTATATCCACAAATTATAAAGCATGTTTCTTCTTTCTGACCATATTCGTATTATACTCCCGAATACCTTTAATTTGAGTCCCATATTGTCATTATCGTCAAATACACCTATTTTAAGGGGTTTTGGAGCTGGGGCGGCCCCACAGGTACTTGGACCCAACCTTCATTATGAAATTCGTATTCTACTCTTGAATTCCCTTCATTTGAATCCCATACTGTCCCGATCGGTCCACTTTTATTTTTGGGTAGTACTTTTGTGGTAAGGGGGATGGTCCGCCCCCCTCCCTATATCAAAAAATTATATAGCCTATATTTCCTTCCGGACCAACCTACACAATCTTTGAAAATTTCAAGGTAATCGGTTCAGCCGTTTTTGAGTCTATACGGAACAAACAAATAAACCGACAATTATGATACCAATAGCTAAACTGACCTCCTTCTTGCTTCCTTTCAGTAATATCTTCGTCTTCTCACAATCTGGATCCCCCCATAGGATTTTCGCCGTCCTACCGACCGTTTCGCTATTCCACAATGTTGCATGCGCATTCATCGCCCACTCCCTTAACTCGGACTGCTTCGTCGCGAAAGGCTTATTGACGGCAGTCCTCTGGCCTTCACCACCAAATCGTCCGCACTTTCATTTCCCCTTACTCCGTTATGGCCCGGCACCCAAACGATGCGGATTCTGATATCCTCAAAGAAGGCGTTAATCTCCTTCTTACTCTCTGTTGGCGATCTTATCAACCTGATTGTTATTGCCTTTATGGCCTATTTACTGTCGGTAAAGATGTTCATAATCGACGTCCTCGCGTTAACACCCCACCACCTCACGCATTCCGTGATCGCCCGGATCTCCGCCTGCAGGACCGTGTTATGGTCAGGCAGTCAAAAAAACAGATCTCAGTGCCTGGCCTACTAATGCTGGCTATATTTGTAAGGTAGCCTGCCATGTTAAAACTTCTCTACCAATTGGTGTCGCTATACTGCACGGCGTTCGGATTCGGCATAAAAAAAGGAGGCCCCTTATCATTGAGGCTAAACTTTAATCGGACTGCACTCATTGACGGATAACCACCGCTGAAAATTATGTTAATATTCACACCGCGATTTGAACCAAGGCGTTCGACGTCATAGGTGGACAAGGTAACGTCTGCGCCCCGGGGGCCTCCTCGTTGGGATATTACGAGGCATATTACGTTTAATCATAGCTTTTTATATCCTCCACCATAGGATGGGGGTATACTAATTTCGTTTTTCGGTTTGTAACACCTCGAAATATGCGTCAAAGACCCCATAAAGTATATAAATTCTTGATCGTCGTGACATTTTAAGTCGAACTATCCATGTTCGTCCGTCCGTCCGTCTGTCTGTCGAATGCACGCTAAATTTTGAACGAGTAAAGCTAGTCACTTGAAATTTTGCACAAATACTTTTTGTTAGTGTAGTTCGTAGTGGGATTGTAAATGGGCCAAATCGGTCCATGTTTTGATATAGCTGCCATATAAACCGATCTGGGATTTTGACTTTTTGAGCCTCTAGAGATCTTAGGTCTTAACTTCTTGAGCTTTTAGAGGGCGCAATTCTTATCCGATTTGGTTGTAATTTTGCACATGGTGTTTTGGTATCGTTTCCAACATTTGTGCAAAGTATGGTCCAAATCGGTCTATAACCTGATATAGCTGCTACATAAACCGATCTTGGGTCTTGACTTCTTGAGCCTCTAGAGGATGCAATTCTCATCCGATTTGGATGTAATTTTGCACATGGTGTTTTGGTATCACTTCCAACATTTGTGCAAAGTATGGTCCAAATCGGTCCATGTTTTGATATATCTGCCATATAAACCGATCTTGGGTCTTGACTTCTTGAGCTTTTAGAAGGCGCAATTCTTATCCGATTTGGCTGTAATTTTGTGCGTGGTGTTTTGGTATCACTTCCAACAATTGTGCAAAGTATGGTTCGAATCGGTCTATAACCTGATATAGCTGCCATATAAACCGATCTGGGATCTTGACTTTTTGAGCCTCTAGAGATCGCAATTCTCATCCGATTTGGCACAAATTTTGTATAACGCCTTCTCCCATGTCCTTCAACATACGTGTGCAATATGGTCTGGATCGATCTATAGCTTGATATAGCTCCCATATAAACTGATCTCCCGATTTTGCTTCTTGAGCCCTGAATCGGACTATAACTTGATGTAGCTCCTCCTCCGTCCTTATTCATTATTCTTTGCTTGCCTAAAAAGAGATACTGCGCAAAGAACTCGACAGATGCGATCTATGGTGGAGGGTATATAAGATTCGGCCCGGCCGAACTTAGCACACCTTTTATGGTTATTTCTATTCACGGCTACGGCTATTTCTTTTCACTATTCCAACGTTTGACCAACTTTTTGCCAAACAACCGTTTTGAGATTCCCAACATTTCCTCTTACAAAAAAGCAAAACATTTATTATCTGATTTGTGCACATAACTCCAATATCGAGAAAAAATAACTTTAATGCAGGGAAGGCCACCGTAGTGTTAAAGGTTAGAATGACGCTGAACGCCTGGGTTCGAATCCCGGCGAGACTTTCAGAAAAAATTTTCCGCGGTGGTTTTCCCCTCCTAAAGCTGGCAACATTTGTGAGGTTCTATGTCATGTAAAACTTCTCTCCAAAGAGGTGTCGCACTGCGGCACGCCCTTCGGACTCGGCTATAAAAAGGAGGCCCCTTATCATTGAGCTTAAAACTTGAATCGGACTGCACTCATTGATGTGTGAGAAGTTTGCCCCTGTTTCTTAGTGGAATGTTCATGGGCAAAATGTGAAAATTTGCAATACAGGAAATACCGGGTTAGATTATTCAAACGGGGGCGAGAACAAACTGTGAAAAACTGATTTTGATGCTGTGTTTATTAGCTGAATATTGCGCATTAAGACAAATACAAAGTCTTATGTTTTGTTCAACCCAAAACCCATTACTTGATGGAGGTCTGAAATTTCATTATTTACTTAATACTTCTACGACCCATATAAACGGCAACTGCAAGCAACCTCATGAAGTAAACCACCAATGATGTTGCAAGTTCAGATTTTTAACTCGCCTCAACTGGACAAGACATTCGATTGTGTGGCAAGCGTAAATTCATTATTATCACGTCACAGCCAAACATTGATTGCCAAAATACCAATGGATTCTATAAACCAAGCTGAAAGGCTGGATGTTTGAGAACACTGGAGTGAGTTGGTGCCTTGTTGTGGGATTTCCATGGCATTTCATTCTTTAGTTCGTTTTTTTTTTGGTGGGGGGGTTTTAGTGAAAAATCTCTTGGGTATTGAAAAATTGTGCGTTGAGTTTTAATTGAAAATTGGGCCATGAGTAATTTAGTTGTTCTTAGGAAATTCCATTACGCAGCTTACATTGGGAGTCAATCCATCGATTGTGTGCCTCTTGTTGTGCCTTGCCTCCACAGGATGTTGTAGCCTAATACCACATACACATGTTGGCGCTTTTTTTATTGGGGACCATCTTTGCTGTTCATAATTCGTATAAATTTCACCAAAGGGTTTATTTCTTCTGTGGCGGTGGGTGGAGTTCATTTGTATTGAAATTACTTTTCAGTTACACAGTGGGCTTTAATTAAAATGTTGTTTGTTGTAATTTATATACCTTTGGCACACTATAAAAACCAGAATCCTGCGAATGTAGGCCAGACCATCAAAAGGTAAAATTGCTCACAAGCATGAACTCCCGCAAGCAAAGGTAATTTTTCTTGAGCAAATTGTTTTTTTTTTTTTTTTTGCTTGTAGTTCTTTGGCAAGATTTTGGGTTATTATCAAACATATTTTTGTTTAAATTGCAGACAATGTTGAGAGATCTTGAGGTTATCTCATGTGGATGTAACTTTGGCCAGAAATTAATCAAAGGTGCCATTTGTTTGAGGTATTTAATTGTCTTGAATTATTTATTGGTCTCGTTAGGTTATCTCTGACACATAATAACAGCATTTCAATGTAAACTGAGTTATTAACAAGCCTCTGGCTAAGGCCACCAAATCTCACAGATTTTTTTGATGAAAATAATGCTTGGTATTTCATCGTCATGCTAAATGTTAAATAATAACTGAAGTCTTACTTTGAGAAGTTTAGACTACAAAAAAAAAAAAAAAACTAGTAAATAGGGGTTAAGTTAGGCACTATCCCAAATATCGGCGACATCGGACAATAAATGCGCCTTTTGTGGGCAAAAAACCTTAATTCGAAAGATCGGTCTATATGGCATCTTTATCCAAATCTAGACCGATCGGGGCCAAATTGAAGAAGGATGTCGAAGGGCCTAACACAACTCACGTCCCAAATTTCAGCAAAATCGGGTAATAAATGAAGCTTTTATAAGCCTAAGACCTTAAATCGAGAGACCGGTCTATATGGGGGCTACATCCAAATCTGGACCGATGTGGGCCAAATTAGAGAAAAATGTCGAAGGGCCTAACACAACTCACTGTCCCTAATTTCGACAAAATCGGATAATAAAGGTGGCTTTTATAGGCCTAAGACCCAAAATCCGCGAATCGGTCTATATGGCGCTATATCCAAATTTGGACCGATCGGTGCCAAATTGAAGAGGGATGTCGAAGGGCTTAACACAACTTACTGTCTCAAATTTCGGCGAAATCGGACAATAAATGCGCCTTTTTATGGGCCCAAGACCCTAAATCCGCGGATCGGTCTATATGGCAGCTATATCCAAATCTGGAACGATCTCAGCCAAATTGAAAAGGGCGACCTACCACAACTCACTGTCCCAAATTTCGGCGACATCGGACAGTAAATGCGGCTTTTGTGAGCCCAAAACCTTAAATCGAGAGATCGGTCTATAAGGCAGCTATATCCAAATCTGGACCGATCGGGGCCAAATTAAAGAAAGATGTCGAAGGGCCCATCACAACTCACTGTCCCGATTTTCAGCAAAATCGGATAATAAATGTGGCTTTTATAGGCCTAATACCCTATATCGGATAAAAATGTGGTTTTTATGGGCCTAAGACCCTAAATCCGCGGATCGGTCTATATGGGGGCTATATCCCAATCTGAACCGATCTGAGCCAAATTGAAGTCCAAGGGCCCAACACAACTCACTGTCCCAAATTTCAGCAAAATCGGATAATAAATGCGCCTTTTATGGGCCCAAGACCTTAAATCGAGAGATCGGTCTATATGGCAACTATATCCAAATGTGGACCGATCGGGGCCAAATTAGAGAAAAATGTCGAAGGGCCTAACACAACTCACTGTCCCTAATTTCGACAAAATCGGATAATAAAGGTGGCTTTTATAGGCCTAAGACCCAAAATCCGCGAATCGGTCTATATGGCGCTATATCCAAATCTGGACCGATCTGTGCCAAATTGAAGAGGGATGTCGAAGGGCTTAACACAACTCACTGTCCCAAATTTCGGCGAAATCGGACAATAAATGCGCCATTTATAGGTCGAAGACCTTAAATCGAGAGATCGGTCTATATGGCAGCTATATCCAAATCTGGACCGATCGGGGCCAAATTAGAGAAAAATGTCGAAGGGCCTAACACAACTCACTGTCTCAAATTTCAGCAAAATCGGATAATAAATTTGGCTTTTAAAGGCCTAATACCCTAAATCGGCAGGTCGGTCTATATGGGGGCTATATCCAAATCTGGACCGATCTAGGCCAAATTAAAGAAGGATGTCGAAGGGCTTAGCATAACTCACTGTTTTTGGATTGTGTTTTCGTCATAAGGGGGAGGGTCCGCGCCCCTTCCGATACCGAAAAATTATATAGCCTATGTTTCCTTGCAGACCAACCTACACAATATGCGAAAACTTCGAGAAAATCGATTCTGACATTTTTCAGTCTATACGGAATAAACAAACTGAGTCCCATTTTTCCCATTCGGGGTGATCCCTATACTTCGACATGAATTTGTATGCCAGATTCGTTATCTACTCCCGCATATTTTTCGTATGATACCCATATTGTCCTTAGCGATCCACTTTTAATTTTGGGTGGTGTTTTTGGGGTAACTGGTGGAGGGTCCGCCCTCTTCCGTTATCAATAAATTATAAAGCCTATTCCTACTTCCTGACCATATTCGTAATCTACTCCTCAATACCTTTCATTTGAGTCCCATATTGACATGATCGTCAAAAAAACCTATTTTAAGAGGTTTTGGGGCTGGGGCGGCCCCCCAGGTACTTGGACCCAACTTTTATTATGAAATTCGTATTCTACTCTTGAATACCTTTCATTTAAATGCCATATTATCCCGATCGGTCCATTTTTATTTTTGGGTAGTACATTTGGGGTAAGGGGGAGGGTCCGCCCCCCTCCAGATATCAAAAAATTATAATACCTATGTTTTCTTCCAGACCAACCTACACAATCTGTGAAAATTTCAAGGTAATCGGTTCAGCGGTTTTTGAGTCTATACGGAACAAACAAACCGACAAACAAACACAAATTGAATTTTATATAAAGATTGATTTTTTTGAGGTTAGGATTTTCATGCATTAGTATTTGACAGATCACGTGGGATTTCAGACATGGTGTCAAAGAGAAAGATGCTCAGTATGCTTTGACATTTCATCATGAATAGACTTACTAACGAGCAACGCTTGCAAATCATTTTCAGTGAATGGGCCCTAGAAAAGTTGGCAGAAAATCCGCTTTTTTATCGACAAATTTTGTTCAGCGATGAGGCTCATTTCTGGTTGAATGGCTACGTAAATAAGCAAAATTGCCGCATTTGGAGTGAAGAGCAACCAGAAGCCGTTCAAGAACTGCCCATGCATCCCGAAAAATGCACTGTTTGGTGTGGTTTGTACGCTGGTGGAATCATTGGACCGTATTTTTTCAAAGATGCTGTTGGACGCAACGTTACGGTGAATGAACACATTTCGAACCGAACACTGATTTTGGTAATAAAATTCAATGATTTGCAAGCGTTGCTCGTTAGTAAGTCTATTCATGATGAAATGTCTAAGCATACTGAGCATCTTTCTCTTTGACACCATGTCTGAAATCCCACGTGATCGGTCAAATACTAATGCATGAAAATCCTAACCTCAAAAAAATCACCCTTTATAAGAAGATAGGGTCGGAAATGGATATTTCGATGTGTTGGAAGCAGAATGACAAAGTGAATATACCCCCATCCTTCGGTGGAGGGTATAAAAATACTGTAAAACAACAAACTCAATATCAATGTGAAAATAGCTTGGTAGTTAAATTCACCAGTTTTCGACATTTCCATATATAATAATGACATCGACTACTTGAGATTGAATGAAATTCCTTGAAGACAGAACTACAGACAGCTATAATAACCTGGTAGGTCATCATACCATGGTCTAGGTGACCCCTTATAAGAAAACCTTTACAAAACTCTGCAATTCTTTGCAGAACTTCATTTTGACAAAACTACAACACAATCACAAGTTCTTCTCATTCCCAATACTAAATGGGAAACCAAACTCATTGCATACTAAACACACAATCAAACAAACAGCAATCATTTTCTTATTTATAGCTGTGAGATAAAATTTATTTTATTTCAAATTATTTTTATTAGCATTGTCAATTTGTCGCATTCTTTGTAAGTAATGACCTAGATTTGCTATATTTCTGTGCACGGTTCAACTATTCAGCTTCAGTTGTAGTTTTCTAACGATTCTGTTTGTTGTTGATTTTTTTTTTGCCCATTCATTTACCACCAATGACATGGAAACGTGAAAAACAGCAGCAACGATATCCAGCTAACTGTGGCTGCAACCGCTCTTGTGATTATTGATAATTTTCAAATAGACTTTTTAGCAAAGTTGACATACAACTGTATGCCGCTTTGCCATCGTCTAAGCCTTTGGAATAATATTACATTTTATGCCACAATTGTGGTTAACACGAACTTTGGTTGCAAAAAAAAAAAAAAAACACCGAAACAACCACGTTGATTGCCAACCGAAGAGGTCATGTACGCGGGGAAGAAGTACAAAATCAAATAAAAAAATTGATGGAGACATTCATAGATACCAGCCATTGAGGTATTATTTTGTGAAGAATAAATCGGCACAATAATAATAAAACAATCATTTGTAGTGGCGCTGGGTATACCAATAAATTTTTTAGTAACATCAAAAGAGCAGTAAGAATAGGCAAAAGTCGAGTGGAGACGACTATATAATACCCTAGTCCAATTAAGCAAATGCTAGAGCAGCAAAATTTTACAATGATCCCAACAAAATATGGCTACTGAAAGATAAATATGGAAGCTATTACTAAACCTGGACCAATTTTAATGAAACGAACGAACGTTAAATCAAAATCAAACACCTCGTGCAAAATTTTGTAAAGGTAGGACTAAAATTGTGGCTGCTACAGCCATAATAGGCCATATCGGATGAAAAATATAATTTCCTGGAATATCTCTGTGGCCCGGCACCCAGAACAAGTGAGTTTTGAACTGTTCAGCCATCTCATTGAGAGATCGGCGACAGTCGAGGGAACTACTGCGAGGGAACTATGTGAGAGTAGAGAATACAAAGCCCGGCCAAAGGCCGGTTAATTTACACCTTTTTGGATTGCAAAAGATATTTTTACTTAGAACAAGTAAAAGCATGCTAAGTTCGGCCGGACCGAATCTTATAAACCCTCCACCATGGATCGCATTTGTCGAGCTCTTTTCCCGGTATCTCTTTTTGGGCAAACAAACGATTCGGACCATAATTGAATTGAATGTTAGAGACCATAGCAGAAGTCATTGTGCAAAATTTCAGCCAAATCGAATAAGAATTGTGCCCTTTAGGGCCTCAAGAAGTAAAATAGGGAGATCGGTTTATATGGGAGCTGTATCGGGCTATAGACCAATTCAGACCACATTTGAAGGTCATGGGAAAAGCCGTTGTACAAAATTTCAGGCAAATCGTATAATAATTGCGCCCTCTAGAGGCTCAAGAAGTCAAGATCCCAGATCGGTTTATATGGCAGCTATATTAGGTTATGGACCGATTTGAACCATATTTGGCACAACTGTTGGAAGTCATAACGAAATATCGCATGCTAATTTTCAGTCAAATCGGGCAAGAATTGCAGCTTGTAAGGGCTCAAGAAGTAAAAACCGGAGATCGGAATCTGTATCGATATAACCGGAGATCTAAATCTGTATCGATATAGCCCCCAACTATCTATATCAATATTAAGTATCTGTGCAAAATTTCAAATGGATAGCTTTACGCGTTCAACCTCTATTATGATTTCGACAGACGGACGGACGGAAATGGCAAGATCGATTCAGACCGTCGAGACGATCAAAAATTCATATACTTTTTGGGGTCTTAGATGAATATTCCGAGGTGTTACAAACAGAATGAGTAGATCAGTATACGCCCATCCTATGGTGTTTGGTATAAATATATTTTTATCCCCACCACCGAAGGATGAGGGTATATTCATTTTGTCATTCCGTTTGCAACACATCGAAATATTCTTTTCCGACCCTATAAAGTATATACAATATATTCTTGATCAGCGTAAAAATCGAAGACGATCTAGACATGTCCGTACGTCTGTCAGTATCTCCGTCTGTCTGTTGAATTCACGCTACAGTCTTTAAAAATAGAGATATTGAGCAGAAACTTTGCACAGATTCTCTTTTTGTCCATAAGCAGGTTAAGTTCGAAAATGGGCTATATCGGACTATATCTAGAGTTAGCCCCCATATAGACCGATCCTCCGATTTAAGGTCCTAGGCCGATAAAAGCCACATTTATTATCCAATTTTGCTGAAATTTGGGACAGTGAGTTGTGTTAGGCCCTAAGACATCCTTCGTCAATTTGGCCCAGATCTGTCTAGATTTGGATATAGCTGCCATATAGACCAATCCTCCGATTTATGGTCTTAGGCCCATAAAATCCACATTTATTATCCAATTTTGCTGAAATTTTGGTCAATTATTTGTGTAAGACCCTTCGACATCCTTCGTTAATTTCACTCAGATCGGCGCAAATTTGGATCGATCCAGATTTGGTTATAGCTGCCATATAGACCGATCCTCCGATTTAGGGTCTTAGGTCCATAAAAGCCACATTTATTATCCGATTTTTCTGAACTTTGGGACAGTGAGTTGTGTTCTTGTCCTTCGACATCCTTCGTTAATTTGGTCCTGATAGGATCAAATTTGGATATAGCCGCCATATAGTCCGATATCTCGGTTTTAGGTTTTGGGGCCATAAAAAGCGTATTTATTATCCGATTTTGCTGAAATTTTGGACAGTGAGTTGCCTTATGCTCTTCGACATCTTTTTCAATTTGGCACGGATCAGATCAGATTTGGATATAACTGCCATCTAGACCGATCCCTCGATTTAAGGTTTTGGGCCATAAAAAGCGTATTTATTATCCGATTTTGCTGAAATTTTGGACAGTGAGTTGCCTTATACCCTTCGACATCTTTCTTCAATTTGGCACTGATCGGATCAGATTTGGATATAGCTGCCATATAGACCGATCTCTCGGTTTTAGGTTTTTGGACCATAAAAAAGATATTTATTATCCGATTTTGCTGAAATTTTGGACAGTGAGTTAAATTAAGCCCCTTGACATACTTCTGCAAAATGGCACAGATCGGTCCAGATTTGGATATAGCTGCCATGTAGACCGATCTCTCGACTTAAGGTTTTGGGGCCATAAAAAGCGTATTTGTTGTCCAATGTCGCGTAATTAGGGACAGTGAGTTGTGTTAGGCCCTTCGACATCCGTTTTTAATTTCACTCAGATCGGTTCAGATTTGGATATAGCTGCCATGTAGACCGATCTTTCAATTAAATGTTTCCGGCCGAAAGAAGGCACATTTATTGTCCGATGTTGCCGAAAATTGAGACAGAGAGTTAAGTTAAGCCCCTGAATATATATTTCTGCAATTTGGTCAACATTGATCAAGATTTGCATATAGCTGCCATATAGACCGATATCTCGATTTAAAGTCTTAGCCCCAAAAAACTTTACTTTAATTGGCTACAACAGAATATTTGTTACACTAGCCGAACATTCTAAAATCTCTGACACCAAGTTTCGAAGTGCCTCCCACAACTTGATCTTTCCATCGGGCTTTTGGTCTTCCCGGTTTGCGTGTACCACCGTGTTTGCCTTCAAAAGACTTCTTTGCTGGAGCTTATTCATCCATTCTGACAACATGATCTAGCCAACGCAGCCGTTGTATTTTGATGCGTGTCACTATGCTATCATCGTCATACAGCTCGTGGTTCATACGTCGCCTATATTCTCCGTTCACGCAAACTGGTTCATATATTTTACGAAGAATCTTTCTCTCAAATACTCCAAGTACTGCCTCATCTGCTTTCACTAGTACCCATGCTTCAGAACCATATAACAGCACGGGTAGTATCAGTGTCTTGGCTCCAAAAAAGGCGCATTTATAATCCGATTTCACTGAAATTTGACACAGTGACTTATGTTAGGCTTTTCGACATCCATGTCGTATATGGTTCAGATCGGTTTATTTTTAGATACAGCTACTAAAAAGATCAATATTCTGTTATACACAATTGAAAAGTGACTTGAACTTATTAGCATTTCATTCAAATCGGAACATATTTCGATATAGCTGCTATGGGACATAAGGTATGCAATTTTCACCGGATTTTGGTGAAAGGTGGTTTACATATCTACCCGAGGTGGTGGGTATCCAAAGTTCGGCCCGACCATACATAACGTATTTTTTAATTGTTTTTTCTTCACTTCAACTTAACTGTACGTTTTTCTAGATATTCTAAGACTACGATCTTTGAAAGTTACAAAAATTCAAAAAGCAACAACAAAACCAAAAAAAAAAACAACAACAACATTATAAGTCATTTCTTAAAAAAAAGGTCAATTGTTAGAAATAGATCATATTGTGATTGCTACTTAAGATGTTGTCTTTTCTCAAGAAATATAAAAATCTCATGACGATGACATAGGGCCCAAAAACCACACCTTAAGGTTTTTGTTTATAATTTTTCCCTCAATTTTAATCCCACTTGATCTATATTGTTACAATTAATGACATTAAAATTGTCAAGTCACACAAGCAAATAAAAAGGTACTCATGCGTTAGAGGACCATTGAAAAACCAAGCAACTTCAAGTTAGATCAAACCAACTCTAGAAAAAATAATAAATGAATAAGACAGTAAACCTTTCACCGTTGTCGCTTGGAAATCAACAGCAGTTATTGATTGAAATTTATTCAAAGCCCTCAACAGCAGTCAAAGCAGACAGATTTGGAGGGTAGTTGTTAAACAATGATTTGGACAGCATTGCATCTCGCATGACACAACAACGACAACAACAACAAATATTGGTCAGCTGAAAAAGGTATCTATCTATCTGTATGTATCTACCTACCTACCTACCACAGACCTACCTACCTACCTACCACAAGATTAAACCTTGGTGATATGTAAGTGTCAATAAAACAGCACACTGTTATAAATACTTTGAAAATGTTGTTAATAAACAAACACTCTTTACTAGAATGTTTTCTTCGTCACCAGTTTGTCGTTTGTCTTGGGTATGTTTCTGCCCGCCGCTGCACGCTGCAGCATTTGAATCACCAATCCCGATTGTTAACTGTTTCCTGCCCAATCCAACAACCAACCACACAATGATGTCTATTTGCTACAAAATCATTGCTAGGTGTTAACAAACTTCCAACCAATGTCCGAGGTTTTCGTTTTACGACCGTCGGTACTTATCTTGGCCCCAATGAAAGAGTTTTGGCGGAAAACTCTGTGGAAAAAAATTCTATCATAATTTTGTGATTTTATTGATTTTGCATGACATTCTTCTAAATTTTCATTATGATAATCTTGTTAAATCGCATACATATGTGTATGTCGTATGTACTAGGCATGTCATTTCACTCTTATGATAATGTTACACAGTTTATGATATTCTGATGTCATATTGACGACTTTGTTAGTTGACTTGACTTGTAAGGGTGTTGAGAATAGTGTCATTATGATTCTAGCTGTTGCTGTGTAAATGTTTCGCTAAGAATTTCTTTTTTTTTTATTGTGGGACTTAAGGATTTCCAGAGCTATTTGATAGTAAAACAGGTTTATGATAATGATATCCTCATAAGAGTTTTCTTGTTTGTCAATATATTGTTGTGTCATATGTGCATCATTCTTTGGATGACAATATCTTTTAATTTGTAGCTAAGTTATGGCATAGCTTTATATCAAATAATAGATTGTCAGTTGTTGCAGTTTGCAGCTCACTAAGATTTATGAGAAAGTCCAAATGCTTGAAAGTGTATGCAAATGCAAATTTTACCCATTGACATTCCACTAAGGAACAGGGGCAAACTTCTGACATAACAATGAGTGCAGTCAAATTCAAGTTTAAGCTCAATGATAAGGGGCCTCCTTTTTATAGCCGAGTCCGAACGCCGTGCCGCAGTGCGACACCTCTTTGGAGAGAAGTTTTACATGGCATAGTGCCTCACAAATGTTGCCAGCATTAGGAGGGGAAAACCACCGCTGAAAATTTTTTCCGATAGTCTCGCCAGGACTCGAACCCAGACGTTCAGCGTCATAGCGTCTCTGCGCTACGGTGTCCTCCGTAAAGCAGGCGGCATAAGTCCCAAATATAGAAGCTAGATGAATCTGGAACGATATCGAGCAAACTTCTTAGATATTGTGGTAGTCGTCGAGGAAAGCGCTGTACAAAATTTTGTGAAGATTGGTCAATAACTGCGCTTGCTGTTGAAGCAACTTCAACAACATTTTTGCAGTCATTTTTATATAAGTCATAAACATCTTTAGAATAAGGCAAATGAATTATATTGAATTTAACCATTTGAATTTTCTTTAACGTTAATTAATATAAGATTGGCAACGCTTTCATCCTAATATGTATCGCAACGAATTGATTACTAACTAGTACGTACTAAACCCCCTTTTTGTCTCTTTCTAACATTATCTATACGGCTGAAATACTTTACTAAATCAAAAGGGCGTCTTTCGCGCTTGCTTAGCCTCAACTAACTTCACTTGTGCAGCATCATCGTTAGGAGGCGGTAAGCAAAGAAATCGCTAATAAACTGTTCCACATTAGCAAACTGAAACCTTGCCTTTTTTCTTCTTCTTCTGTACTTTCAATGGTAAATTGTTACGGTTCTGGAAGCATCCAATACAGTCCACTCATCACATTTACTACCAGAATTGTACATGGTCCATCGAACCTGGAAAGAACAAGTGAATCTATAAAGCTGGGATCACGTCCACCGCTCTAGTTTAAAAACAAATTATTCTATAACTTCCATAGAAGACAATGGGAAAAAGGTACGTAGGATTTATTAATGTGTGAACGGATAGGGATTTGGCGATTAAATTTGAATGTTACATGACATGAAAGTCCAAAAATAAAAAACTGTCTTTTGTACTGTTGAAACCCAAAAAAGGCGCACATAGTCCACATGAATAATTCTCAATGCTCTTGTCAAAAGAGTTTCTTGATGATACCTTCGGAAACTAATTTTGCTTCACGAGCAAAAAATATATGGAAATCGAATCTTGCTTCACAAGCAGACTATATAAAGATTTAATATTGCTTCACGAGCAAAAATATATGAACGATCGAATCTTGCTTCACGAGCTTAAGATAATCTTCAGAGCATTTAATTTTATGAGACTATAGGAATAAATAGACATAAAGTGTGTATTTGCATTGCTGTTTTCTAACCCAGAACTTAAGAGTACGACTGTTATCTAAGTTGCTGTCATTCCAATCTGTCTTTGCAACAACAAGAAATTGCAGATTAGAGAGTAATACTCTAATAGCACTGGTGTAATTTGCACACTTTTGTTATACATAAGTGATCGCAAAGAGACACAATTTTTTTTTTTTTTTTTTACTTATACTGATATACTCGTAATTCTCGAATATATAAATTTTGTTGCACTTCACGCCCACGCCGCTGCTGGCATACATAATTCTCTACGTACAGAGGAAGAGGTAGAAACGAAATCTCATCACGGACGCTCTTCCCTTTGCCATTGGATTTGTCATTTCACACTGGCTTAACTAACAGGCTCCCAATCCTATGCGACTACGGTTGAGACCTCTAACTTTCCATTACTGACTCTCTTAGATTGAGACTTCTTCCACTCCACTGCAAATACATAAAGCCAAACTCATCTCTTATACGTACAGAGCCGTGCTGATCTGCAGACGAATACATTCAGGCTGCTAGAAGACCAATGAGAGGCGATTCCTCATTTAGTTTTTGAAGCGAGGCTGCATGGATGGTGTATGAATATGAAGAAATAATCTTTAGAAAAGAGAAAAACAAAAACTTTTTCGTAATAGAAATGTGGAAGATTCTAATTAGAAAACTATTGAGGTGAACGGAAATAAAGTTGAAAGTGTATAGAAAGTTTAAAACATAGTTGTGGCAAAATCTAATTAGACAAGTTTGTTCTTACTGAAATTAAAGCGTGTGTAAAAAGCAAGGAAGTTTCCGGTTTAAAGAAAAGAAAAAAGAAAAATTGTGCCTTAACATCGATTAGCATCCATTGAATAATTGAATTCCATGTGCTAGAAACGAAAGGGAAAAAGCCCCAAATACATCATAGAATTTGTTGGAAATTGGAGACACATGGAGTATTAGCGGCTAAGTCAGACAAGAAACCGGTATGATTTGCAAAAGGGGGAGAGAAGGTTAGCGGTGAGTGCATTCATGTTACAAAGTATACATACGAGGGCCGTTTGTGAAGTCACTACTGAAATTTCATTCTTCATAGAAAAGCTGTTTTATGAATGTTGCTACTTTTCCTTGAACCTTACCTTTTATCATGACAATTTTCTATTTTCATTGAAACAATGGTTTCACGTAAGTTTCATTGACAAAATTTTATAAATTCCTATGAGAAAATCAATTTAAATAGTTGTTGGCTTTCAGTCCCTGAAAAACACGCGATATTGCCAAAAAACGCTACATTTTCTAAATAAAAATCTGGATATAACGAAGAATTCACGAAATTATCTGGAAGTCAAAAGGAGATTGTATATTTAAAATTGAAAGTGTCCAACAGGTGTCATGTATGACAAGTGGCCAATCACAGCCGGGAATTGAATTAAAACGAATTTGTCAATAATACACCGGTTGGAAGATGAAACATGTATTGTTATGTGTAGACAGATGGCTACGATGCTCCTACAAATTTCATACATGAGGAGGAAAGAAATTAAACACGAATTAAATTTTAGAGATATATGCACATCAGGTTATGAAGTTATCTTGATGAAGTTTGACATCAATACTTGAATATAATATTTGATGCTTATATTGACTCACCTATACTTTGGGATGAGAATATATGTAGGTCATATATCGAATAATAAAGGACAATCCACGTCAATGCACATACATATATATTATCCCAGGAAACGATTACTCTGTTACCCACTTACCCAATTTCTCGCCATGAAACCATAAAATGGTTATTTTCTAAATAAACAGCTTATTAGAGAGTACCGCAACATTGGAACCCTTATTTGTATTGAACCCATTATGCTACCTTAATTTTTTTCCTATTTACCTCCAGTCGATTATTTTCAATCTAAGCGCATGAATTTATTTACCATATTGCTTACCTGAATGAATTGTATGGGACTGAACCCATCTCTCACCTGTATTTTTACATTACACCTTATATGTCCTGGCTTGGGATATAGGTGACACTTGACATACTATATTTCATATGAATTACCAATTGACACCTTAGGAGCCATAGAACTTTGGTTTATTTATCTATTTCGGAGATAAGAGACTTAGTACGGTGAACCGGAAATATTAGCACTGAACTTTGGGATTAATCGCTCCGCCGCTGAGGAGGAGAGCACGTTGAATCGGGGTAGAAGAAGTCCATAGCACGCACGCGTTACTATTCAGAGTTCCTTTCTGGAAGAAGAGCTCAGGAGGAAGTCCCAAGACGTTTGGTGGAATTTTTTTTTCTCAGAATCATTTTATCACGAATGGCTTAGTGACTGGGAGAAAGAGAGTGACCATATTTCGAAGGAGACCAGTATACACAAGTTCCGTGCTGGGGTTTTAATTGGTTCACTGCGTTTTAGGATCATCCGTTAAGACCTGTAACCGGATATATTTGACCAAGTTGAATTTTGTACTATATTCACGTTGGTACGGAATTCCTATGATCGCGATTGGTAATTGATGTTTTGTTATTGGACCTGAGTTGTCTTCGGCGGTTTTCGAAGAGCAATCTGTGTTGAGTTCGAGTAGAGGTCTATATATTACCCTTTTATTTCACTGATAAAGGTACCATTTGAGGTTATTTGAATAGGCCATTATTTGTTATACTCTCAAAATTTGTAGTTTGTTTGGTATTTCGTCGCTTCTCACATTCAGCTGAAGATGAGTTCCCAGAGGTTTATCTTTTTTTCGGACCAAGTGGTCACTTTTTGCGCCAATTTTTCTGGAATTCCCATTGAGGATCATACTGCATCTAGTTTGCAGGTCGAACTAGATGACTTGGAGCGACGTTGGCGTCAACTGACACAGGTTTATGAGACGGAGATGACGTCTGAAAAACCTGAGTACACTCAAGAGGTGCGCAATGCGATTCACTCGAAGTTCTCTGAATCTTGTAGGGCATACAAGGCCTGTAAGGCGGCTATTCTTGATTTGGTTCAAATTGAGAGGCAGAAGCTGGAGAAGTCTAAGGCGAAGGAGGAAACAGAGACTAGGGCTACGGAAGATGGGGGTTTCGTTGTAAAAGTCCCGCCATGCGACACTGAATTTTTTAGTGGTGGCTACGATAAGTGGCCGAGTTTCAGGGACATGTTTACGGCAATTTATGCCAAACACCCCAAATTGTCTCCTGCGCAGAAGCTATTCCACCTTCGGTCAAAGACGCGTGGGGAGGCAAATCAGATCGTGAAACAGTTTGCGCTCACTGATGAAAATTTCAAGTTGGCTTGGGAGGCTCTGCGATCGCGTTATGAAAATAGACGCATTCTGATAAATTACCAACTTAGGAGAATTTTCGAAACTGAACACGTATCCTCAGAGAAAGGGAAGGCTTTGAGGAACTTACAATTCACAGTTAACAACTGTCTGACTGTTCTAAGGTCCTACGGTTTATCTGTTTTATCATGGGACCCTTTTCTTGTTTTCTGGGTGTCGTCCAGGCTGCCGGACGAAACACTTACTGCTTGGGAGAATTCAATAGATGACCACAAATCAATGCCAAGTTGGAGTCAACTGGATGATTTTATCGCGAAAAGGTTAGACATGTTAGAGTCAATTTCCGATATGAAGAGACCGACGAATTCTTCTCAATCTGCTCACAAATCTCAGAATTTTCACACGAAGTCGGATTCGAATTATCGCCCATGCAAAATTTGTCGACAGAACCATTCTTTGAGGGGCTGTCCACAATTTAAGGCTTGGCCACTGGGTAAGAAGAAAAAGTTTGTTTCTACCAACAAGATTTGTGAGAACTGTCTCTCCTACGGACATCAGGCTCAGAATTGCCAAAGCGAAAAGTTGTGCCAGACTTGTCAGCAATCACATCATACTATGCTACACCCGGATCCCACTGGCCCCGCCGGAAATAGGAATTCAGGTGCAAGACATACAAGTGGAACAACCGGAAACAGCTCACAAAACAACCAACATGAATCATCCTCATTTCACGTCGATGCACAATATGAGGATGAGCCATCTACTTCCTATGCCGCCTATGATGATGTATCGAATGTCCAATCTAATTTTGCAAACTCCGGACAAGAAACGGTTTTACCTACCGCCTTAGTGAACATCGAGCACTTGGGAACATTGTTTGCCATTCGGGTATTTGTTGATCAAGGCTCTCAGGAGTCCTTTATTTCAAGTCGAATTGTTAGACAACTTTCAATCCCCACTAAAAAGTCGTTAACTCGAATATCTGGGTTAGGAGGAACCGTTCTGGAAAACTCATCTAAACTGTGTGATGTTACTCTGCAGTCCCGAAAGTCTGACTTCAAATTACGCACCTCGGCCATTGTTATTTCCAATCTGAAGCATTTAATGCCAGGTGCTCCCACCCAAATTTCTGATTGGTCGGCGTTAAATCGCCTGGAATTGGCAGATCCAAACTTCTTTAAGCCTGGCCCCATAGATATGTTGCTTGGAAGCGATATTTTACCGTATATCATTAAATCTGGTGTTCAAAAGAATGTTTCTGGAAGTCTTTTGGCACAGGAAACGGAATTTGGGTGGCTGATAAGTGGACCACCAAGACCACGCTCTGTTACAACATTTGCTTCCTGGGTGGTATCCACTGATACTCTAAATGACGACATTCGAAAGTTCTGGGAAATAGAGGAAGTTCCAATTGCAAAACCTCTTTCTGAAAGTGATGCCCGGTGCGAAGAATTTTTCCGAAAGACAACTGATCGTCTGCCTGATGGGAGATACAGGGTCCGCCTGCCATTCCGACAGGATTTACCGCCTGATAGAGTACTCGGATCTTCGCGACGTATTGCTATGGGACAATTCTTTCGTATGGAGAAAACTCTTGGACATTCTCCTGAACTTGCCAAAGAATACAAAAGGGTATTATCTGAATATTTAAAGCTTGATCACATGGAAATCGCGCCATCAATGGAAATATGTGAGAACAATCGCTACTCTTCTTTTTATCTACCGCACCATGCTGTGGTTAGATCTGAAAGCGTCTCCACCAAATTAAGAGTGGTATTTAACGCATCCAAAAAAACTTCTACAGGAGTTTCATTGAACGACATGCTACATACAGGCCCCACTCTTCAAAACGATCTAATGAACGTTATATTGCGCTGGCGATTTTTTAAGTATGTGTTTAATGGCGACATTGAAAAGATGTACCGCCAAATTCTGATTCACGAAGAGGACAGACCCTATCAAAAGATACTGTTTCGTAACTCGACTAGTGAAGGGGTTGATGATTTCTGGTTAAAAACTGTCACATTCGGTGTGAACTGTGCACCATATCTGGCTATACGCACACTGTTGCAATTGAGTGAAGATGGAAAGAATACCCACCCAACGGCTGCATCCATTCTACGAACCCAAATCTATGTGGACGACATTCTTTCGGGTGGACACACAATAACGGAAGCCCGATCACACGTCTTGGAACTTATTGACTTGTTAAATTCTGCGGGTTTCCCTCTAAAAAAAATGACGGCTAATCACTCTAAAATTCTTCAACACTTGCCCCCGGAAGACCTTCTTACAGAAGATTTTTTGAAAATCGAAGAAACAAGCGATACCAAAACATTAGGCATTCGATGGAATGCTATGTCTGATCAATTTTATTACAAAGTCACCAACATTTCCATTCCGTCTACTCCGATTACTAAACGGAAAATATTGTCTATAGTTGCTAAACTATTCGATCCAGCTGGTTGGTTAACCCCGATAATTGTATTGGCCAAAATTCTCATGCAACAGCTTTGGATTGACGGCACGAACTGGGATGAGGAAGTCAAACCACACTCCTTGGAAAAGTGGAATATGTTTCTTTCAAATTTCAATGAAATTGAGAATATTAAAATTCCTCGGTGGATCCATTACGCCCCAGAGGCAAGGATTCAAATTCATGGCTTCTGTGACGCTTCTGAGAAAGCATACTGCGCCTGTTTGTACATTGTATCAACTATTTCGGATAGCGCTACAACATCGTTTCTGTTAGTTTCCAAAAGCAAAGTGGCACCGTTGAAAACTGTCAGTCTTCCCAGGCTGGAATTATGTGGAGCTACACTGCTATCAAAATTGTTGAAATCAGTTCGTCAACATTTAAGCTTCACTGTTTCAGAAATATATCTGTGGTCAGATTCTACCATTACATTATCCTGGCTACAAAAACCTCCATTTTACTGGAAAACCTTTGTTGCCAATAAAGTTTCCGAGATACTAGAAAACGTTGGAAATGTCAACTGGAGATACGTTCCAACCAAGGATAACCCTTCCGACATTGGTACTCGTGGATGTACTGCGTCAGAACTAGACGCAAATCATTTATGGTGGCATGGACCACAGTGGCTCGTCAAACCATCTGAGTTTTGGCCTAAGCAAATGACCTACAAAGAGGCTTTTATCGAGAAAAAGGTTATTACCTGCCAAACACAAGTGATTGACGATATACTGGAACGGTTCTCATCTCTCGATCGGGCTCTACGGGTAATCTGTTTCATGCTGCGATTTGCAAGGAGATGTCAAAAAAGGAACTTCCCGGAAACAGAAAATGTATTCATTTCTCCGCAGGAGATTATTTCTACAAAATTTCGATTAGTAAGACTTGCACAGATTTCATACTTTTCTGCCGAATACCAGGCCCTTGAGTCCCACCAACCTATTAATTGCAAAAGTAGGTTATTGACTTTAAATCCATTTCTCGACGAACATGGTCTGCTGCGAGTAAATGACCGCTTGGCAAACTCGGACTTAAGCTTTAACGAAAGATTTCCCATCATAGTGCCACAGAATTCCAGGTTTTGCAAGCTGTTTATTGATTATACACATAAGATTCTTTTACATGCGGAGCATCAAACCATGTTGCGTGCTATTCGACAGGAGTTCTACATCATTCGCCTAAAGAGCGCTGTACGTCATTGTGTCAGGAGTTGCAAAATCTGTACCGTTTATAAACATCGAGTGAGAAACCAAATTATGGCTGCATTACCGGCTGAAAGATGCACATTCTCTTTGCCTTTTACGCACACTGGACTTGATTTTGCAGGTCCGTTTGAATTGAAAACTTCCAAATTGCGAAATGCGAAATTGCAAAAGGGATACGCTGCTATATTTGTCTGCCTATCGACCAGGGCTATTCACTTGGAGGCCTGTTCAGACCTTTCCACTGAGGCCTTTCTTTCCACCTTTAATCGTTTCGTAGGACGACGGGGGTTTCCTAAAAAAGTCTTCTCAGACAATGGTACCAATTTCATTGGAGCAAGTAGATCTCTCTTAAGGGAATACAAGGAGTTCCTCAGAAAGGCCGAGAAATCGGTTGCAGAGAAGTACGGAATGTACGGGTTTTCCTGGCATTTCATTCCACCCCATGCTCCACATATGGGTGGCCTGTGGGAAGCAGCTGTAAAGAGCATGAAGGCTCATTTACGGAAAGTTGCCTCCAATCTCAAATTTACTTATGAGGAATTTTCCACACTGTTGGTCAGGATAGAAAGTGTGCTTAATTCCAGACCATTGTCACCAATAAGCGAGGACCCGACTGATCTTATTCCTTTAACCCCTGGCCATTTCATAAGAGGAGCAGCGCTTATGGCGATCCCTGAAGAGTATTCAGACAATCTCTCTTTGATGAATCGCTGGCAAAGACTGAAATCTTTGCAAATAATGTTTTCTAAACGGTGGAAAAACGAATATGTTTGTGAACTACAAAGAAGATATAAATGGAAATCATCTCAACAAAATTTAGAAAAGGATGACTTCGTTGTGGTCAAGGAAGACAATTTACCCCCTACTGAATGGTGCTTAGGTAGAGTTATCAAAGTATTTACTGGGCAAGATTCAAAGGTTCGTGTGGCGGAAATACGCACACAGAGGGGTACAATTGTTCGACCCTTGGTTAAACTGTGTATCCTTCCAAAAGCTTAGTTGTCAAATTTCTCCAAATCCGTTCACACATTAAATATACCAAATCCTACATTTCAGCTCAACATCTAGCACACCAAAGTGTCGTATCTGCGAGGAAAGACATTTCCTAAAACATTGTCCCAAATTTCAACGTATGCCTGTCTCGGAACGACGGAAGGTCATAAGAGAAAAAGGCTTTTGTTTCAATTGCCTATGCACTGCACATACACGAAGCTGGTGCCCATCCAGGCAAAAGTGCATGGTATGCCAACAAAATCACCACACTATGGTTCATACCGACGACAAATCCTCTGGAACCAAACAACAAAATCGGAATGCCCATTTTAAGACGAAAGGAAACGGAAGAAGCGATTCAGCTCTTCGGGAAACACCTGTAGCCTCTAGCCGTCAGAAACACTTAAATGAGCGTTTGAGCCGACGTCCAACAATGCACGTTTTCCTTCCTACTGCTCTTGCTCGGATCGTGACATCTACTGGTCCAAAAAAAGCGCGATTGCTGCTTAGCTCTGGAGAAGCTCAGACCGTGGTTTTGAAAGAATTGGTCGAACGCCTTAATGTTCGCACTACTAAGCGAGATGGCAAAGAGTATTGCTGCTTAAATCTGGAATCGTATCATGACCCTTTAATAAAAATTCAGATTCATGGTTTAGTAAAATCTCAATTTCACACCGTGCTACCAAAAGCCACTAATGAGCCAAAACTTAAAGCGTTGTATGACCATCTAACCGACCTGGCAGACCCACATTTTTTTCACCCATCGAATATTGAAATCATTGTGGCGAATGATCAACTATCCAAAGTTTTACGAGCTGGCCTAATCCAATCGTCTTCCAATATGCCACTAGTACAGAGTACCATCTTTGGCTGGGTCATCTCAGGTGCTTGTCACTACTGATTTTGCAGTGTTGCAAGGCGGCCGGCATGTTGAAGCAACTTCAACAACATTTTTGCAGTCATTTTTATATAAGTCATAAACATCTTTAGAATAAGGCAAATGAATTATATTGAATTTAACCATTTGAATTTTCTTTAACGTTAATTAATATAAGATTGGCAACGCTTTCATCCTAATATGTATCGCAACGAATTGATTACTAACTAGTACGTACTAAACCCCCTTTTTGTCTCTTTCTAACATTATCTATACGGCTGAAATACTTTACTAAATCAAAAGGGCGTCTTTCGCGCTTGCTTAGCCTCAACTAACTTCACTTGTGCAGCATCATCGTTAGGAGGCGGTAAGCAAAGAAATCGCTAATAAACTGTTCCACATTAGCAAACTGAAACCTTGCCTTTTTTCTTCTTCTTCTGTACTTTCAATGGTAAATTGTTACGGTTCTGGAAGCATCCAATACAGTCCACTCATCACATTTACTACCAGAATTGTACACTTGCAGTCACAATACAAGTAAAAATCCGGCGATTTATATATACGAGAGCTATATCTAAATCTGGACCGATTTCGATGAAATTCACCAGTAATGTCGAAACTCATAAGAAAATCCTATCTGCCAAATTTTGGGAGAATCTGTTAACAAATGAGCACTTTATTGCAATATTTCTCAAAATCGAACGAACATATATATGGGAGCTATATCTAAATCTGAACCGTTTTCAAGCAAACTTCAAAGCTATTGTGGAAGTCGTCGCAGAAGGCGTTGTAAAAAATTTTGTGAAGATTGGTCAGTAAATGAGCTTTCAGTGGCTCTAGGAGGGAAAATCGGGCGATATATATACACGATAGCTTTATCTAAATCTGAACCGATTTTTATAAAATTCACCAGTAATGACGAGAATTATAAGAAAATTCTTCCACCAAAATTTCGAGAGATTCGGTTGACAAATGACCATTTTGTTGCATTATTACTTCAAATCGGACGAACATATATATGGGAGCTATATTTAAATCTGAACCGATTTCGAACAAACTTCCTAGATATTGTTAAAGTCCTCGAGGAAAGCATTGTACAAAATTTTGTGAAGATTGGTCAGTAATTGAGCTTGCAAAGGCTCTAGGAGTGAAATTCGGGCGATATATATACACGAGAGCTATATCTAAATCTGAACCGATTTTTATAAAATTCACCAGTTATGTCGAGAATTATAAGAAAATTCTTCCAGCTAAATTTCGAGAGAATCGGTTGACAAATGACCATTATATTGCATTATTTCTTCAAATCGGATGCACATATATAAGGAAGCTATATCTAAATCTGAACCGATTTCAAACAAACTTCCTAGATATTGTTAAAGTCCTCGAGGAAAGCATTGTACAAAGTTTTGGGAACATTGGTTAGTAAATGAGCTTGCAAAGGCTCTAGGAGTGAAAATCGGGCGATATATATACACGAGAGCTATATCTAAATCTGAACCGATTTTTATAAAATTCACCAGTAATGTCGAGATTAATAAGAAAATTCTTCCACCAAAATTTCGAGAGAATCGGTTGACAAATGACCATTTTGTTGCATTAATACTTCAAATCGGACAAACATATATATGGGAGCTATATCTAAATCTGAACCGATTTCAAACAAACTTCCTAGATATTGTTAAAGTCTTCGAGGAAAGCGTTGTACAAAATTTTGTGAAGATTGGTCAGTAAATGAGCTTGCAAAGGCTCTAGGAGTGAAAATCGGGCGATATATATACACGAGAGCTATATCTAAATCTGAACCTAAAATTCACCAGTAATGTCGAGAATTATAGGAAAATTCTTCCAGCAAAATTTCGAGAGAATCGGTTGACAAATGACCATTATATTGCATTATTTCTTCAAATCGGATGCACATATATAAGGAAGCTATATCTAAATCTGAACCGATTTCAAACAAACTTCCTAGATATTGTTAAAGTCCTCGAGGAAAGCATTGTACAAAGTTTTGAGAACATTGGTCAGTAAATGAGCTTGCAAAGGCTCTAGGAGTGAAAATCGGGCGATATATATACACGAGAGTTATATCTAAATCTGAACCGATTTTTATAAAATTCACCAGTAATGTCGAGAATTATAAGAAAATTCTTCCAGCTAAATTTCGAGAGAATCGGTTGACAAATGGCCATTTTATTGCATTATTTCTTCAAATCGGACGAACATATATAAGGAAGCTATATCTAAATCTCAACCGATTTTTTCCAATTTCAATAGGCTTCGTCTCTAGGCCGAAAAACATGCCCATACCAAATTTGAAGACGATCGAATGAAAATTGCGAACTGTAGTTTGTACACAAATTAACATTGGCAGACGGAGGGACGGACAGACAGACGGACATAGCTAAATCGAATAGGAAAGTGATTCTGAGTCGATCGGTATAGTATCAAGGAGTCTATCTCTCTTCCTTCTGGGTATTACAAACAAATGCACTTATATGCATTATATGCACCCTGTACCATAGAAGTGTCATAGGGTATAAATATGCTGTGTGAGAAATCTCTTTGAATGAATTGAATTTGAAATGGAATGGTTTTTGTTCAACATACCAAACTTCGGTCAAATCAGCAAAAATTAAAGCTTCAAGGAACCGAACAAGGATGATCGAGAGACCGGTTTACTTGAGAGCTACATCAGATTATGAACCGATTTGGACCGTACTGGGCACAGTTGTTAAAAGTCGTAACAGAACACTACATGCATAATCTCAGCCAATTCGGACAAAAATTGCGGCATCCAAGGACTCAAGAAGTCAAATCGGGAGATCGGTTTATATGGAAGATATTTCAGGTTATAGACCGATTCGGGCCGTACTTGACTTAGTTGTTGAAAGTCATAACTGAACACCATGTGCAAAATTCCAGCCAAATCGGATGAAAATTGAGGCTTCCAGGGGCTCAAGAAATTAAATCGGGAGATCGGTTTATATGGGAGTTATATCAGGTTATTGACTAATTTGGACCGTACATGGCACTGTTGGAAATCTTAACTAAGTACCATGTGCAAAATTTCAGCCAAATCGTACAATAAGTGCGGGCTCCAGGGGCTCAAGAAGTCAAACGGGAGATCGGTTTATATGGGAACTATATCCAAATCTGAACCGATGTTGCACATTTCCAATCCCCAATGACCTACACCAATGTTAAGTATCTGTGCAAAATTTCAAGCGGCTAGCTTTATGCGTTCGACCATGGCTAGTTCGACTCAGAATGTCGAGACGATCAAGAATATATATACTTTATGGGATCCTAGATCAATATTTCGAGGTGTTATAAGCGGAATAGCTAGATTAGTATACCCCCATCCTATGGTGGTGGGTATAAAAACGGTTGACGACCCACGCAAGCGCAAAAAGGACCAGGCATAGCGGATCTGCACCTGGAATGTCCGTACACTCTATAGATAAGGTGCTGTATACGTGCTGGCATACAGCGGTCAAAAAAAGTATTCATCATTCAATGTTTTTTTTTTAATAAGCCTACAAAAGACAATTGGAATAAAAACATATTAAACTAATGATGCAGTAGTGCTTGTGTGATATATATGTACACAATTTCATTGTTTTTAAAGAAAAAAATAGTATTTATTGGAACAAAAAGGGCCATTTTACAGCTGAACACAAAAAATTAAACAAAAAAAGTATTCATCATTGCAAAAAAACAAAAAAATAAATAACATAATTTAAAAAAATTAATACTTTGTTATTCGACCACCGCGTCTTATAACTTCTTTTAAACGGTTTGACATCGATTGGACTAATTTAGCGGTTATATTTTGGTCTATATTAGTCCATTCCTCCATTATCACCTGTTGCATTTGACTCTTGCTCGAAAAATTGCGCGTTCTCAATTTGCGTTCGAGATGTTCCCAAAGATGTTCAATTGGGTTCAAGTCGGGACTTTGAGGAGGAGTTTTAATGACTTTGGGGCAGTTATACAGCATCCACATCTTGGTATTTAAAGCAGAATGTTTGGGGTCATTATCTTGATAATATTGAAAGTTATTACCAAGCCCAAGTTTTACAGCACTATCTTTTAAATTCCTCTTTAAAATGTCAATGTAATACTTATGATCCATAACTCCATTAATAATTTCAAGATTTCCCGCTCCTGAAGCCGCCATACACCCCCAAACCATTAAACCACCTCCACCATGTTTTACAGTAGCAACTGTGTTTCGTTCTTCAAGCTCTGTATTTGGTTTTCTGTACGCTATGACCTTTCCATCGCACCCAAAAAGATTAAACTTGCTCTCGTCTGCAAAAATGACTGTTTTCCAAAATGATTCGGGCTGTTTTACATACATTTTTGCGAAGTTTAGCCTTTTCACTCGGTTTATTTTATTTATAAAGGGCTTCTTACGTGCAGTTCTTCCTCTGTAACTATGCCTTTTGAGTGTATTTCGAATTGTTTGTGTAGTAACTTCCTTCCCTAAATATTCCATAGTGTTTTTACGAAGAATGGTCGCATTTGTCTTCGGAGTTTTCTGAACTTGCCGCACTAGCCAACGCACATCTCCAACTGAAAGTGCTTTTGGTCGACCAGATCTTGGTTTATTGTCAACAGTTTTCGTTTCTGTCCACTTTCTGATGATGGATTGTATAGTAGATCGTGGTCTATTTAATATTTCACTGATAGTTTTTTGAGTTAAACCATTCCTGTGGTGTTTTATTATCAAAACTTTTACCTCATCAGAAACCTCGTTTTGCTTACGACCCATTTTGACAAAAACTATATTTTCAATGAAATTAAATATTTGCTGTCAAGGGCAAAGCCTCCTTTACTAAATAAAACAGAAAAGGGGGATTCCCAAATAATATTTGAATTTGACTTTGATGATAGCAGATCAATGATGAATACTTTTTTTGTTCTGTTTTTGGTGTTATTATATAAAATTGCATTTTTTGCGCTAATTAAATTTATTTTTTGAATTTATTTTAAAACATATTACGAAAAATAAACTATTGCATAAAACTGCATTATTTGTTTACTTTAAATTTTCTTCAATTACCCAAAATAAGTGAATTTATTATCAATTTTGCTAATGATGAATACTTTTTTTGACCGCTGTATGTATTGGAAAAGTACAACTACAAATATTACCGCCCAACGGGAAGTGCGATGGACTGGGAATGGCGTCACAACAACACCAAACGGTGACGAACTATACTATAGCTGCTATAGAGGCATGAATTTGGCTGTGGATTGGTGGTTAGTCGAAGACTAAACCACCTTGTCTCAAGCTTCAATAGTTCTATCCGACTGTGCGATGGTTGATTTAAGAAATAATAAAATCATTCTTTAGTTCTAACAAGGGAACTCTTTATCTCCTCTAGATTCACTTTATGTGTGTAATTTTAGTTTATGTTATTTTAAATGTATTTCGTATGTATTTCTCAAAGATCCATAGCACGTGCGCCTTCATGATTGTAATATAAGTCTTATCTATCCGCACATACATTAAATGGATTATTAATCTTAAGTAAAATATATTATTTAAATCATTGAGGTTAGCATCGCAATACTATAATTTTTTTCTGTATATATGGATATATTGTATAAATAATTACACATTTAAATATTATGGCAATGGGCTTGAGAGCTTTAGGTAAGGCAATGGCCAACATAGGATCATTGGCCAAAGCAAATGTTTTTGGGCCATTGCAACAATGCTAGCAAAATGTGTAATGCTCTTATTTTGCATATCAATAAAAATCGATCAAAAAGATCTCGATCTGATATATATATAGAAGAGGAAGTTACAACGAATAGCACACAACGAAGGTGAAATAAAACCTGATGGTGAAAAACACCAAAACAACAAAATTATCCATGAATAGTAGTGCTATGGTCACTGTTAACAAAGCAGCATAGTCAGAAAAAAGGGATGTCAGAATTGAATGTTTTTAAGGAATTTTCAAGTGGAAAATATTTTATGAAAGGGATAAATTTTGAATATTTGTTAATGGCTTTAATAACTGACATGTAAGTCCAAGAGGAATTTGCGACAGTTAAACGAAAAGAAGCTAAGAGTAACGCACGAACCTGGAAAATTCGATAAAATTTACTTCTGAAACTTGTATCAAAAATTAAATGAAAAGCTAAGATGTAATACGAGGGTTGCCTTTTATATTTGGGGATTCGTAAAACTTGACATTTTTGGGGTTAAACGTACTTAGAAAGTTTTGACACTCGAGCGCTTTTTGTGTTGTTTACAGTCACTTTAAAGATTCATCTCGCCCAAAAAATGAAATTAAATCGTGAACATTTTCGTGCGATTATTTTTTACAACTTTCGACATGGATTAACTCAAAAAACAGTGCATCGATGAACTTAATTCAATTTTTGGCGCTGAAGTTCCGTCAAGGACCAACGTTTATCGATGGTATGGTGAATTCAACCGTAGTTCACTCCAAGACGAATTTCGTAAAGGTCATCCAAAATCAGTTATTCTTCCAAAAACCATTGATCGTCATGTAACCTATCGTGTGATTGAAACAATCTTAGGCAATAGTGCACAGATAAAAATAATTTCGAAAAACAACAACTTTGGTCGAAAAAACAACTACGAAAATTGTTAATTTTCCTGCAACAATTTCTTTTGAATCTCAACGACCCAAAGTACAAATTGGTTGATAAAAGACACTCTTTGCAAACCAACATATAATAACAACAACAACAACAATATAACCATAATCAAGACAAAAAACCAGCCAACACATGTGCTTTGCTTCGGGTGGTGGTGTTGTTATTTTCTTTGTTCGGTTCGTTCGTTTTACTGCAGCTCTCGGGTATTTCTTTGTCACTCTCTCTACTATTACCCTTAAAAATGTTAATAATTGTGGCGCCGTTGAGTATTGAACTCATGATCTCATGTGTGGTTGTCTTGGGGGTTATACTAATTTCGTCATTCTGATTGTAACTACTCGAAATATTCGTCTGAGACCCCATAAAGTATATATATTCTTGATCGTCGTGAAATTTTATGTCGATCTACCCATGTCCGTCCGTCTGTCCGTCCGTCTGTCTGTCGAAAGCACGCTAACTTCCGAAGGAGTAAAGCTTGAAATTTTGCACAAATACTTCTTACTAGTGTAGGTCAGTTGGTATTGTAAATGGGCCATATCGGTCCATGTTTTGAAATAGTTGCCATATAAACCGAACTTGGGTCTTGACTTCTTGAGCCTCTAGAGTTCGCAATTATTATCCGATTTGCCTGAAATTTTGTACGAAGGATTCTCTCATGACCATTAACATACCTGTTTATTATGGTCTGAATCGGTCTATAGCCCGATACAACTCCCATATAAATCGATCTCTCTATTTTACTTCTTGAGCCCACAAAGGGCGCAATTCTTATTCGAATTGGCTGACATTTCGCACAGGTCTCCAACATATAATTTAATTGTGGTCCATCCTGGACCATATCTTGATGTCGCTCTAATAGCAGAGCAAATCTTTTCTTTTATCCTTTTTTTGCCTAAGAAGAGATGCCGGGAAAAGAACTCGACAAATGCGATCCATGGTGGAGGGTATATAAGATTCGGCCCGGCCGAACTTAGCACGCTTTTACTTGTTTTGAACTCGTTCGAAGTGAACGGTCCTCATTGGAAATCGGGGAAATCTCTTCAAATGTAAATTATATAAAATTTACCTTAGTTCCTCCTTACGAATGGAGGGCGAATGCTGTACTTGAGGAAGATCAGACCTCGATCTACACCCATGGCTCCAAAATGGAGTAGGGGACTGAATTAGGGGTCTACTCTGATGCACTCATTATCAGTATGTTTCTGAGACTGCCGAACGAGTGTACGGTCTTCCAAGCCGAGATCTGTGCCATTGCAGTGGCCGCCAGGAGAAATTCTGGTAAGGGTTTTACCGCCCTCGAAACTCAGAATTTATATGGACAGTATGGCGGCGCTCAAGGGTCGAGGATGGCGAGATCGAGATGCGTGGCGGATTGTTTGGAGTGCCTCTAGAGGCCCACGATGTGACGCTGACATGGGTTACTGGGCATGAGGGGATCCAAAAAATGCGATGGCCAGGGGGTTTCGTCTGCGCCAGGCGGATCAGTCACCGGTCTTGCCTACGTGACATTTGTCGAGCTATTGAATACGGAAGGGGCGTGACCAGCACGGCATCGGTGGCGAATCGGGACTCGGTGGATGGTTGCCTTACTGCAAAGGCTCTATGGCCGGTCATCGACCGGAGAAGGACGATGGTGTTGCTGCCGTTCGATAAGAGGTCGAAGAGTACCTTGACATTGGTCATAACCAGTGTTGCCGTTTTTGGTAGGTTGCTACCAAAATTGGTAGGTTTTTATTCTCTTGGTAGGTTGGTAAGCTGTTCTCAATTATAGGTAGGTTTTTCCAACATATAAACACCACTGTTAATATCTTAAAAAAATCGCCGAAGATAACTCAAATTTGTTTAACATTATGTCGTTTCTGTGTTTCTGTTTGGAGTGCAGAATAAAGTAATGAATGTCGAGGGGCCAAATACTATTACAAGGTGTGTAAATGCTTTGAATTTCAGGAAAATAGGCGTAAGATCTGACATGGACTGAAACTGGTACGAGTGTAAAGAACCTCTTCCAAATTTCGTAATTTCTGGGTAAGAAACGCGACTTTCAATGCCTTCACCAAAAAACAGGCCTATAATGCAGCTGCAAACAAATTTAGTCAGATCTAGTCCGTACTCACTGTAAAGGCGAAAATAGCTAGTAAAAGCGCATTTCTGAACTCAAACCCTTAAATCGTGAGATCGCTTTATCCAAACTCAGCCGTTCACTGAAATCGGGAAAATACGACCTTTACCGGGAGGAACATATAAAAGATGGTACATCAAGATATAGGCCACCTTTCAAGAAATAGACAGACGGTCATGTCCACATCGTCTATGAAGGGTTGAAAATCTATGATTTGATGTGTTGCAAATGGAAACGCAAAATGGCCACTTCTTGGTGGGTATAAAAACTTATACCCCAATTATGGCTTGGAAAGCATTTGGTGAGTTTTGGTAGGATTTATTTCAAATTCTGGTAGGAAATAATTTTCTTGAGTGGTATCACTGGTTATAACCAGACACTGTGTCATGGCATCACGCATGGGAATACCGCAAAATAACTTTTGTAGGAGTTGCCTTGCTGTGTTCACTGGTTATAACAAGACACTGTGCCATAGGCCTCATGGCATCACGCATAGGAATATCGCACAATAACTTTTGTAGGAGTTGCCTTGCTGTGTTCACGTTCGGGTCTGCAAGGACATAGGCTCTCTATTCTGGAGAGCCGTTTCTTCTGTGATCTGGGTGAACTTGCGAACGTACCTCTGGTAGGTCTCCTGAGGTTTATTGAAGGAACCGGATGTTTCCGATGGAGGGGGCCATAAGCTCCGGAGTAGGTACATCCACGCTTACGTGGGGATAGGCGTTTCTTAACCCTTGCCCAATGCGGTCTCTCTAAATGAGAAGATCATCTCTGTAGATTCATTTCCTTTATATGGATGTTGTCAGGTACACCAGACCTAGATCCTACGAACAGCGCTACACCCCATGGTGAAGGTGATAAAAAAGAGCAAAATTTTTGTATTCCACATTTTCCTCAGAAATGTCCTTTGACATCCCTATTTGAAGGAAAAATAAAGCCTTCTGCACATCATGTTGGAGAAAATATGTATTGTGTTGGACATCAACAGCCTTCTTAAGGATTTTCAGTTTGACCACCTATATATATATATATACATCTATGCAAGTGTGTATGTGTGTCTGTTCAAGAATAAGAGCAACAGCATACCAAGCAGCTACATCATCTTGAGCATCTCAACAACATCTCAGCTAAGGTTATTTTCGGCCTGTTGTTGTTAACATTGCAACGCATTTATTAGCCTTAAGCTAAAAATTATGCAAAAGTACTGCGGTATCGAGTGCAGTGTAAAAAACATCTCTTGAAGGAAAAGCAGATCGACTGCTGCTGTTGCTGCTGCTGCTGCTACTCTAAACCATTTTTTGTTAGATTGTAAGAAGAAAACATCACTGCCCCGCCGCTACTTCATCTGTTGGCCCAATGTTTGCCTTGAATTTTGCCTCAACCAGAATGCTACGTTTTTTCCTTGCTTGCCTTCTTCGTTGCTGATGCCGCTGCCGATGATGATGATGGTAGTGTTGGTGCTGCTGGTGCTGGTGGTTGTTTCATCCTTTTCGTAGTCATACTATCTGCCTTTATGGTTATTTGCATATATGCTGCTTTAGGCCAAGTGCATGAAATACCATAAAAAATGTGGCAAGTATGGCCTCAGCCAGTTTCTTTGCTGCCATCGCTGTTTTGCCATCGCACAACAAACATTTTGTTAAGTTTAGAGCACAGTAGGCGTGTCAAAAGTTATAAATTACAATTTTTTTTATATAAAACAAAATACAAAAAAATAAACCAACTTCACTGCCGTAGACGTGGCTTTATGCCAAACATTAAACATTTCAAGTCGATTGATGTAAGGGTTAAATTTATCGACAAAAATCAAGACAAGTTGAAAAACCAAAACTGTTGACGAAGAAAAAAAAAGTGTAACGGACAATGGTGATTGGCAGTTGAAGTGTTGCAGTGTGTTGAACAGTGGACAATTTTTCATAGAAAAAAGGAAAGTTGGTTGTTTGTTTTGAAATATTTTAAATCCTACGAGAGGAATAAACATTGGAATTGTAAATTTTGGCTAGGATTGAAAATAGTTTGGAAAGATTGGGTTATAATGGATGACAAATTATGGCCATCTGTCATAATGGTCTTTCGAGCCCTATATCGAAGAATAAGTTTACATGACTCTAGAGTGGATGTGCCTCTAGAGACAAGTAATCATGGAATGTGTAAGGAACTTTCTACTCTTGCAAATTTGTCTGTTATTATTTTTTTTTGGGATATCTTTGTGTCTCGTCACCCAGAATTGGTGAATTTTACATGGTTCCGTATTTTTATTATTACGATATCTGTAACGGGCTGCTGGACGGCTTTTGAATGCAGAAATACCTTCTGGAGATATTTGATGTCTGCCTGGCTGGCTGAGAAGGTATTTGTTTGGCCACAATCTCCAAAGGCATACAATTCAATGCATAAAATAAACAATTCATGCTATGGATACAGCTGAGTACTGAACAGTAGGTGGATTTTTAAATCGCCGTCCCCCAGACCACAATACCATATAACAATGCATAACACGCGGCTTAAACCCCTAACTAATTCCTAATGGCCCTCTTTTAGTCGTACAAGACAAGATTTGCCACTTTTAACCGCTCCATAATGTTGGATTTGAAGTTCTATTTACTGTCCAGCAAAACACCCAGGTATTTGGTGCGCTCAATAAATGTGTCAAAGAGACTGGACCTTGGATATAATGCTAAAATGAAAACTTCGGAAGCCCATTCCGCCGTCGTACTTGGAACTTCCTGAAGTATGTCTCTCAAAGTGTTGAGACACTTCCGCCTAACCGCAATACCCACCTATTTCCACTCAACCGGTACCACTGTAGCCGCCCGATTCATCCCAGCCGACCGAATACCTGTCATGAGACCAAATATTTCTGCCAAAGCAGTGGGATTAGTTGGGTCAACATTCGCAAGAAGAAGAAATGATTGGAGCATCAGGTACCAATAAACTGTGATCAATAGTGAAATCTCTCAACAACCCACCGATGAACACAAGTCAAGTTGTAATATCCCCCAACTTTGGCTCATTTGTTGGAGACACACTTAGCTGACTGCGGTCCTGTGGGACAGGATGGATGGGAGCTAAAGGCGGTGGAGGACAATGGCTTAGGCGCCTTGGTGGAGGATTTGATGTCCCATGATAGTGTTTTTGGGCATTGGGCACCTTTGGTCCATATAAGTTTCCCGGTCCGGATGGTATCTACCCTATGATGTTGCAATTGGGCTATGAATACCTGGCAGACAGGTACGTTGCATGGTTTCGGGCATGTATCAGATACTCGTAGGTGCCCCTGTCGTGGAGGAGGGTAAGAGTGGTATTTATGCCAAAGATGGGGAAGCTGCAGTGAAGGGTAGACAAGGATTTAAGACCGATTAGTCTCTTTTCCCTCCTCGTGAAAATGTTAGAGAGAATTCTGGACTTCCACATAAGGAGTAGGCTAGGAGGAGATAACTTTTACAGATGTCCGCACCCTAATATTAAGGGCAAGTTGGTTGATAGTTAGAGAGAATTCTTGACTTCCACATAAGGAGTGAGCAAGGAGGAGATTAAATTTTCCAGGGCAGAACGATTGATACTGCGCTTCACAGTGCCGTGCATCTTCTAGAGAGAACTCTCGAGTTTAAGGATTCCGCGTTGGAGGCGTTTCTGGATATTGAAGGAGCGTTTAACAATGTTCATTCATCTACCATAGAGCCACTCTGAGGGAGGCGGGTGTGGAGGATGGTATTACTGGGTGGATAATGAGTATGCTTCTGCATAACGAGATCACGTCCAGCGTTGCAGCCATTTCGGTAACGGTGAATTCGCCCAGGGGCACACCATAGGGTGAAGTTGTTTCTCCACTGCTATGGATTCTTGTGTTCAACGAGATTCTTAGAAAAATTCAGACCCTGTGCTAATGTTGACGACCTTTTATTATAACCACGGGGAAGTTCCTGGATACCCTATCTGGGGTTCTGCCACGGCTTCTTGGGCTACTGATTCTGGTCTAGGGGTTTATGTCGGGAAGACGGAGTTGGTGTTGTTCACGAGGAGGAGGAAATTGCCTGAGTTCATGCTGCCGAGGTTGCAGGGATGGTATTACTGGGTGGATAATGAGTATGCTTCGGCACACGGAGATCACGGCCAGCGCTGGGGCCACTTCGGTGACGGTGGATTCAACCAGGGGCACGCCATAGGGTGGTGTTGTTTCTCCACTGCTATGGATTCTTGTGGTCAACGAGATTCTGTGCAAAATTCAGACCTAGGGGTCAAGGTATGTGTTTAGGTAGACGACCAAGTTATTATAGCCGCGGGAAGTTCCTGTATACCCTGTCTGGGGTTCTGCATATTGGGGTCACGGCTACTTGAGCTACTTATTGTGGTCTAGGAGCTAACGCTGGGAAGACGTAGTTGATGTTGTTCACGAGGAGGTGGAAGCTGCCTGAGTACAGGCAGTCGAGGTTGCAAGGATGGTATAACTAGGTGAATAATGAGTCTGCCTCTGCATAGAGAGATCATGGCCAGCGTTCGGGCCATTTCGGTGACGGTGAATGCGACCAGGGGCACGCTACAGGGTGGGGTTGTTTCTCACTGTTATGGACTCTTTTGGTCGACGAGATTATTTGGAAAAATTCAGACCCTAGGCGTCAAGACAGGCGTTTATGCTGACTACCTAGTTATTATAGCCACCGGGAAGTTCCTGGATGTCCTGTCCGGGGTTGTGCATATTGCTCTTGGGGCCACGGCTTCTTTGGCTACTGATTTTGGTCTAGGGGTTAACGCCGGGAAGACGGAGTTGGTGTTCACGAGGAGGAGGGAGAAAGGTGCTTGAGTTCAGACTGGCGAGGTTTCAGGGAATGACTTTGGGACTGTCCAGGTCGGCAAGTTTTCTTGGCGTTATGCTGGATAGCAAGTTGAATTAAGGCGTGAATAGAGAGGCTAGCATAAGGAAGGCTTTCGCTGCTTTCTATTCGTGTCAGAGGCTCATTGGAAGTAGATGCCGTCTGGGGTCTAAATTGATGCACTAGTTGTACGAGGAGGAGGAAGGTGCCCGAGTTCAGACTGCCGAGGTTGCAGGAAATGACTTTGGGACTGACCAGGTCGGCTGATTTTCTTGGGATTCGTTCTGAGTTCAAACTGGCGAGGTTTCAGGGAATGACTTTGGGACTGTACAGGTCATCGGTTTTCTTGGGATTTTTCTGGATAATAAGTTGAATTGGGGCGTGAATAGAGAGGCTAGGATAAGGAAGACTTTCGCTGCTTTCTATTCGTGTCAGAGGCTCATTGGCAGTAGATGTGGTCTGGGGTCTAAATTGATGCACTGGTTGTACGAGAAGGAGGAAGGTGTGTGAGTCCAGACTGCCGAGATTGCAGGGACTGACCAGGTCGGCTGATTTTCTTGGGGTTATTCTGAATAGTTAGTTAAATTGGGGCGTGAATAGAGAGGCTAGGATAAGGAAGGCTTCGCTGCTCTCTATTCGGCCCATTGGCAGTAGATGGCGTCTGCGGCCTAGATTGATACACGAACTGTACTCGGCCAGTTTTGCGGCCGTTTCTGACATATGGATGTCATATCTGGAGGCCGGTGACTGAGTACGCATCGTATGTGCGGAACATGGATAGATGGCTTTGAGATTTATAAGTTGGGCTATGAGTACAACTGCGACCAATTCGTTGGAGGTGTTGCTAGGTATGCAGCCGATTGACCTTTACATCAGGGGATCGGCCGAGGGGACACTGTTAAGGCTGTCGCAGCTTGATCAACTTCGGAGTCTGCCGGCCAGACACACAGGTATACTCGAGGGTGCTATTGCTGACCTGCGGCCTGACTACATGACGAGGGTGGATATTGTGGACAGCAGGTTACAAGTGATAACCCCTACCTTGGCAGAGTGGCAGAAAGGGTGGGTCAGGCTTGGAGATTTTAATATCTTTACAGATGGATCGAAGATGGATAGTGAAACCGGTTGTGGAATACACTGCGGGAAACTACGATTGGATGTCTCTTATAGGAAGAGGGACGATTGCACCATCGTATCTTCCAGACGGAAGTCTTTGCGATTGCCAGGGCAGCGGAACAAGTGTTGTCAAGGAACACGGACCGGTCGGATATTTGAATATTTAGCGATAGTCAGGCAGCGCTAAGGGCTCTCATAGGTGCGAGCATAGGATCTAGAGCGGTGTATCAATGTCGTCTCTCTCTCTCTCTCTCTGGATTAACTACAAACTACATAGGCAACATAGGGTGACCCTGTATGGGTCACAAGGATGTGACAGGTAACTGGTCACAAGGATATGACAGGTAACGAAAAGGAAGATGGTGCGAATCTTCCCACGATATCGATAACGGATACTCACCTGCCTCTCTCACATATTTCTTAGGGGCTCCGGCTGCGTTATAAGAAAACGTGGCTTAGCATATGGAACACAACAGCAGATTGTGAGCATACGAAACAACTATGAGACGAACGCTCCAGCCGTAACTGAGCTTTTATTAATGGAGAGGTGTATTCTCAGTCATAGGAATTCTAACAGGACACAATAAGCTAAGTACACATATGTCTCGCATTGGCATTACGAATGATGATATCTATCACTGACATCATTTTCATTTTCTTTGGGAATGTCCGGCTTAAAGTCATAGTAGGAATAAGATACGGGGCTCTTTTTGCTTTCAGGCATTGGAAGAGTTTAGAGGACTCAATCCAGGAGTATTGAAGTGTTTTGTCCTATCATCAAAGTGGTACGAGAGGGTACAGTGATCAATTGTGAAGCAATCAGTGACGGCTCCAGTTAATCCACCCAGATCGAAGCGGTAAAGGCTATTGAAGAATCGCTCTAGTGACTGTATCCAGGAAGTCTTCTATTATCAAAGTCATCAATCAGTGGAGTCGGCAGTTAATCTACCCAGAAAGGCTATTGAAGAATCACAATGGGCCGCAATTGGCCTCGGCGGATACTAAGACATCTAATGTCAGGTGTCATCCTCATCCAACATAACCTATCCTAAACTATTCTCCAATGGGTAACAGATACGGGCCTGAAACGGTGAGCTTTGGCAGACAATTTGTTGAGCACCCAACGAAAGGCAAGACGAAAAGTATCATTCTTATGAAGGCTAGGAAGCTCCAAGTCGAGGTCAAACCAAAGGTATTCAGAGCCGAATATGTTGCTGAGGTCATAATGAGAGCCACATTCACTACACACGTCAGCCGCAGTCTGAGTGGGAAAATACCCTGTGAACGAATAATCCTCATGGCCCTTGAACCGAATCACCGTCGAGAGTATGGTCCAGTCAGCCAATTCAGGTCTCTGCAGAACTCCAGAATGGCAAGAAGGCTAAAAACCTGTAGGGAATTCGGTCTAGAAAAGAGATGATCACCCATTTTACAGTGTCTTATCCTAGCAATTGAGGGGCATTGACACAACAGGTGCTTGACCGTCTCTAAATCTTCTTCGTCATCGTACGTTCTGCAGAAGTCTGTCTCTCCCTGGTCCCAACGCGATGTCAAAGACCTCATGACTTAGAACATCTATTAGTAGTCCTAAGCCAAGCTTTCTCAGCCCCAAGATAAGCGACATTCTGTTTCGTCGCATACTCGGTTACAGGGCCTTTGACACCATATAGCCTACAGAACATTGCCTTATTCCCGTAGTTATCGTAGAAGGCGTCCAACCTACCAAGAAGCTCGCACAGTGGAGGTCCATAGCAAGATCTGCGACAATCCGCGATCCTTTTCTGGGCAGCTAGTTTACCGCTTAGTTCCCCGGCAAACCTTGATGACCTGGGACCTAGCAGAGCCTGAGAGCCTTTCCCATAGTTTGAATAAGACTTTTGCATCTTCAAACCAGTCTTGACCTTACATGACCACGTTTATCGTAACAGTCTAATCGGGCCGCATCAATATCGTTTCCCGTGCCTTTAGTATCGCGTAGACCTTCGCCTGAAAGACGTCGCCTTCGCACTTAGATCAACCATTTCTGCAAAGACGATAGCTGTTGTATTTGTTTTTCTCTCGAGACGAGCTTAATGATCGTAGATTTTCTTTGCAAATGGTAAAGGAAATTCAGAGATTGCAACACACACCAACCACTATGGGTCGGGTTTCATCTTTGGTTAGAAGACTTTTCAACCATACTAGGTGTGATGGCTTCAAGAGCCGTGCATTGGTATGTTGTATTTGAATTGTATTAATTGCAAAAACGCCTCTATGATACAATTACTACATTAACCACGCTCGACAACCCTGTCTATAAGCTGTACTTTTTCCCAATGCATGTGTGTTTGTGTAATGACAGACTTTTTTCTGTGACAATTACACTACTTCCGTGGTACACATGATTCTGTGGTGCATCTGTTGGAAGTTGTATTGATGGCTTCGAAGGCCAGACAACGGCAAACGGCTCTCGTTGCTCCGTGTACCCAGGTTCAAATCCCGACCGGGCTCTTCTGATTTTTTTTCATTTTAAAATTTTTTGCCTGTTAGGGCGAATTTTACAATTTTTGCTTGTTTCTCTTTCGGGACGAACTCAATGTTGTTGTTGTAACCACATTTGCAGGTGGCTTTCCTTATCAAGCTCCTGTAGATGAGCAAGCTCATTCCGGTCCAAAGGACCGATCGCCGCGAAAACAGGTTGGCCATTGGTTCTTCAAAGGCGCCAATTACTCGCCTTGTGATATCGAGCAGCATATTGGGTTGCCCAAAAAGTAATTGCGGATTTTTTAAAAGAAAGTAAATGCATTTTAATAAAACTTAGAATGAACTTTAATCAAATATACTTTTTTTTTACACTTTTTTTCAAAAGCAAGCTAAAAGTAACAGCTGATAACTGACAGAAGAAAGAATGCAATTACAGAGTCACAAGCTGTGAAAAAATTTGTCAACGCGAACTATATGAAAAATCCGCAATTACTTTTTGGGCAACCCAATAGATACTCAGTATTTGTGCAAGAGCCGTTGTTACCCGACCTCTCACTGAGACTCTCCACTCTATACCGCTGTTTTTCCGCGACTGCATCCACACTTGCATGTGGAGGTGGCGATCCTAGTCATGCTCCTGTAGGTGAGCATACTTGTACCGGTCCAAACGACAAATCGCCGGGAAAACAGTTTGGCCATTGGTTCTTTAAAGGGCCCAATTACTCGCCTTGTCATATCGAGCAGCATAGGCACTCAGTATTCGTGCAAGATCCGGTGTCATTCGATCTCTCATTAAGACTCTCCACTCGATAACGCTGTGTTTCCACGACTGCATTCACACTTGCCTGTGGAGGTGGCGATCCTAGTCATGCCCCTGTAGGTGGCATGCTTGTACCGGTCCAAAGGACCGATCGCCGCAAGAACAGGTTGACCATTGGTTCTTTGAAGGTGCCAATTACTCGCCTTGTCATATCGAGCAGCATAGACACCCAGTATTTGTGCAAGAGCAGTTGTTACCCGACTGCATTCACACTTGCCTGTGGAGGTGGCGATCCAAGTCATGCGCCTGTAGGTGAGCATGCTTGTACCGGCCCAAAGGACCGATCGCCACGAGAACAGGGTGGCCATTGGTTCTTCAAAGGTGCCAATTTCTCCCCTTGTCATATCGAGCATCATATGCACTTAGTATTTGTGGAAGAGCCGTTGTCATACGACCTCTCACTTAGACTCTCCACTCGATAACGTTGATTGTCTGCTACTGCATCAACACTTGCATGTGGAGGTGGCGATCCTAGTCATGCCCCTATAGGTGGCATGCTTGTACCGGTCCAAAGGACAGATCGCCCCGATTACTCCCCTTGTCATATCGAGCATCATGTGCACTCAGTATTTGTGCAGGAGCCGGTGTCATCCGATCTCTCATTAAGACTCTCCACTCGATACCGCTGTTTGACCGCAACTGCCTTTGCAGCTACTCCGTATAGAGCACACCACTATCTGCATCCCATGGACGCGCCCGGTAGCTCGCAGCTATGCTTCTCGCAATGAATACCACACAGATAGGACCTCAATGTTCCAGCTTGTGTGGTGCTCAAGAGCCGTTGTCATACGACCTCTCACTGAGACTCTCCTCTCGATACCACAGTTTTTTCGCGACTGCACCCACACTTGCATGTGGAGGTGGCGATTTTAGTCCTGCTCCTGTAGGTGAGCATGCTTGTACCGGTCCAAAGGACCGATCGCCGCGAAAACAGGGTGACCATTGATTTTTTAAAGGCGCCAATTACTCGCCTTGTCATATCGAGCATCATAGACACTCAGTATTTGTGCAAGAGCAGTTGTTACCCGACCTCTCACTGAGACTCTCCACTCGATAACGCTGTTTTTCCGCGACTGCATCCACACTTGCATGTGGAGGTGGCGATCCTAGTCATGATCCTGTAGGTGAGCATGCTTGTACCGGCCCAAAGGACCGATCGCCGCGAGAACAGGGTGGCCATTGGTTCTTTAAAGGCGCCAATTACTTCCCTTGTCATATCGAGCATCATGTGCATTAAGTATTTGTGCAAAAGCCGTTGTCACCCGACCTCTCACTGAGACTCTCCACTCTATACCGCTGTTTTTCCGCGACTGCATCCACACTTGCATGTGGAGGTGGCGATCCTAGTCATGCTCCTGTAGGTGAGCATACTTGTACCGGTCCAAACGACAAATCGCCGGGAAAACAGGTGGGCCATTGGTTCTTTAAAGGGCCCAATTACTCGCCTTGTCATATCGAGCATCATGTGCACTCAGTATTTGTGCAAGAGCCGTTGTCACCCGACCTCTCACTGAGACTCTCCACTCGATACCGCTGATTGTCTGCTACTGCATCCACACTTGCATGTGGAGGTGGCGATCCTAGTCATGATCCTGTAGATGAGCAAGCTCATTCCTGTCCAAAGGACCGATCGCCGCGAAAACAGGTTGGCCATTGGTTTTTTAAAGACGCCAATTACTCGCCTTGTCATATCGAGCAGCATAGGCACTAAGTATTTGTGCAAGAGCAGTTGTTACCCGACCTTTCACAGAGACTCTCCACTCGATACGGCTGTTTTTCCGCAACTGCATCCACACTTGCATGTGGAGGTGAGCATGCTTATACCGGTCCAAAGGACCGATCGCCGCAAAAACAGGTTGACCATTGGTTCTTTGAAGCGCCAATTACTCGCCTTGTCATATCGAGCAGCATAGACACTCAGTATTTGTGCAAGAGCTGTTGTCACCCGACCTCTCACAGAGACTCTCCACTCGATACCGCTGTTTTTCCGCGACTGCATTTACACTTGCCTGTGGAGGCGGCGATCCTAGTCATGCTCCTGTAGGTGAGCATGCTTGTACCGGTCCAAAGGACCGATCGCCCCGATTACTCGCCTTGTCATATCGAGCATCATAGACACTCAGTATTTGTGCAAGAGCCTCACGATAATGCTGTTTGACCGCAACTGCCTTTGCAGCTACTCCGTACTCCGTATAGAGCACACCACTATCTGCATCCCATGGACGGGCCCGGTAGCTTGCAGCTAAGCTTCTCGTGACAGCAATGAATACCACACAGATCGGACCTCAATGTTCCAGCTTGTGTGGTGCTCACAGCTATCCCTTGCTGGTCGTAGACGATAGTGATTTTAGTGAGCTTCTTGGTCGGATCGCAGCATATTCGGTCTTTTGGTCTTCCAGGTATCTTGGTTTTGTCCTGCTGAAGACATTCCTATATGTATTTCAATCAGCTGCGAGGAATGATTGTGGAAGTCTAACATTTCCAAATACCCTGCATTATTTTTTTTTAAATTTTATTCGTTTCTTTATCAAGTGCTCCAATTAGTTATAATCTGATATTAAATTTCAAAGACCATTGAACCAATGAAGTCTAATATCCAAAGTTCGAACCGATTCATTGTTCCACACTTGTTTTACGCTCCATATGTTGCCTTTTGACATTGCCATTTGTGTTTTTGACCATTAACAATTTTGAGTGAGACGAATTTTATGCAAATGCGACATTTGGCAGCTTAATTGGCTTAAATTAGGCTCTTTTCTTAAACGAAATTTAAGTGAGCGTGTGGGTTAAACGCTTAATGACTGCATGCATACAGAAAAAGCTACACCAACAACTACCACTATGATCGATGCTATATGGCAACATTGCCAACAAGACAATAACATCTTTCCATCGATCAGTTATTTGTTTGAACCAGCAAATGGATTGGCCGGCTGGCTGACAGAATGACCGGACATCCAATGGGCCAATCAAATGAAATCATTGAACAAAACTGCTAACATTGTTGTTAACCAACCAATAATACCACAAAAGCCCACAACACGGGACTTTAGCGGCAGCAGCAGCAGCAGCAGAAGCAGCCACTAGCACGTCATATAACAATTTGAGCCAAAACGAAATACATATAATTCAAATCAATTTGACAATGGCAAGATTTGACATTTTGACTTTGACATTTGTTACAGTTTGTTGCCGGCTCTCTTCGCCATTCATTTTGGATGGTTGGTTTTTCCTCTAACCATTTCTATGTGGTTTTTTTTTTTTTGGTTTCTCTAAACTTGAATTTTTGCCATTGCTTTGCAGCCCCATTTAGGCTGATTTCTTCTGGTCTCTGTATTGTGTGTCTATTTTTTTTGGTTGAGATTTAATTGAATGGAAGGTATCTTTGAAAATCGATGGAGGGGGGAGAAAAAGACCACAAACTTGTTTGAAATGTTCACAGTTTTCTTTCATGAAAGAGGAATGAACGAGCAATCTTACAAAAGTAACAACAGTTGTTATTTTCGATTTTTATTTTCGTTTGTTGCTGTTGTTGTGCAGTATGCCATGGCTGCTGTTATTTTGTCATACAATCGCTTTCAATTAATCTTAATTAAAATAATAATGAAAAACAAAAACAAAAACAAAAAAAACGCTAGAAATCGGTTACAAGCTCCGCACTGAATGTGTCATTTCCTAGGCAACATTTTGATGCCGTCAACCTTTTTTTTTTGTGTCTTTAGCGGCTGATCCGCACTAGTCATTCACTCACTCACTCAGTCAGTCATAGAGTCTTGGTAGTGATTTTTCATGTTGCCAGTTTTATCAGTGAAGTTTGTTTTGGGGCTCTCTAACAACTAGCGACATCTGATGTCAATTACTTGACAACTACTTTTCACCTCAACTATTTGTGATTTTGATTTATCTGTATGGCCATTGCATGTGTGCTTGTGCATACCCTAAGTTGTATATGTGTGTGTGTGTGTCAGTGTGTGTAGCTATATACATGTATGAACTTGTATTTTATTAACTTAACAAGCGTTTCATTACTTTAGTCTTGGTTTTCTTGTTTCATTTCATTTCATTCATCTTATCTTGGCTTATTTCACGCTATCAATGAGTTGTATAATTAATAAAATGTCTCATTTGATTTCTTTATAAACGACTACGGTTTACTTCTACGACGGTTAGGGGTAAGAGTGGGGGGCCTTTTTTTCCTTGATGTTCACGACATGTATTTTGACAAACCAATATGTTAACTCTTCATCAATCTTCTTTAGTTTTTCCCAAGAGCATGTTATCAGTTCATTAATTACCCAGAGAAAACAAATGACAAGTGCTAAGTTCGGCTGGGCGGAATCTTGGATCTACCACTACTATGGTTTCCTTAAAAAAATAACTCTTATTAATTTAATTTCTATCTGAATTCTTTTGTAGCAATCAACACGGGAATTGACTGACAAACATCCTTACATCAGGAATAAGAAGACGAATATCAGACGAACACACACACCATGAAAGTACCAATAGAACAGGGCCAAACAACCCACATTGTGACGATGATGAAGGGAGGCAATAGAGTTGGATATCCCATTGTCCCCATTCAATGTCATCGCTTTCCTCTGTACACGGTCCAATATCTCCAGGGATGATTTTGAAGCTCCAGCCCATACATGTGAGTTGTACTCCCTTCTCGGCCCTATGAAAGTGGTGTAGATGTTAAGAAGATCAGACGGAGTGAAGTAATTCTTACACCGTTTAAGGAAGCCTAAACACTTGAATGCTTCTTTCGATACTTTGAATACATGTTTAGCCCAACGGACATCACTTTGTATTTTCATGCCCAGAACATCAAGAGCTAGTATCCCTGACATACATCCTTACATCAGGAATAAGATGACGAATATCAGACGAACACACACACCATGAAAGTGCCGATAGAACAGCGCCAAACCACCCACATTGCGACGATGATGAAGGGAGGCAGTAGAGTTGGATATCCCATTGTCCCCAATCAACGCCATCGCTCTCCTCTGTACACGGTCCAGTAGCTCCAGGTAGGATTTTGAAGCTCCAGCCCATACATGTGAGTTGTACCCCATTTTCGGCCTTATAAAAGTGGTGTTGATATTAAGAAGATCAGAAGGAGTGAAGTAATTCATACATCGTTTAAGGAAGCCTAAACACTTGAATGGTTCTTTCGACACTTCGAATACATGAATACGGAATACGGACATCAGTTTGTATTTTCATGGCCAGAACATCAAGAGCTTGTATCCCTGGCATACATCCTTACATCAGGAATAAGAACATGAATATCAGACGAACACGAAGGAAGGCTATATAGTTGGATACCCCACTGTCCCCAATCAACGCCATCGCTCTCCTCTGTACACGGTCCAGTAGCTTCAGGTAGGATTTTGAAGCTCCAGCCCATACATGTGAGTTGTACTCCCTTCACGGCCCTATGAAAGTGGTGTAGATGTTAAGAAGATCAGACGGAGTGAAGTAATTCTTACACCGTTTAAGGAAGCCTAAACACTTGAATGGTTCTTTCAACATTTCGAATACATGTTTAGCGGACATTACTTTGTATTTTCATGCCCAGAACATCGAGAGCCTCTGATTGCTTAACATCTACACCGTTGATAGACAATGCTAATCATAATGGGTCAGCGAATCGTTTGTGTGACAACAATCAGCACTGAGTCTTCCGTGCATTAAAATCCACTCGATTCATTCGACCCCACCCAGAAATGGCCAGCAATTCCTGGCAGAGTGTATCGTCCATAACCCGCCTGTTGTCCTCAATCTCTCGAAGACTTGGCCTATGGTCGAATGAGTACGAATAACAGAGATAACTGTCATCCGCAAATGAGTAGAACGGATTCGATGTCTGACCCAACAGATCGTTGAGGAAAATAAGAAAAAGAGAAGGAGAAAGAACAGGGCCCTGGGGTACACCTGCGGTCAATTTGTGCTCATTGGATGAGAACCCATCTATAACGACTCGAATAGTGCGATCTTTGAAAAAGCTCGAAATAAATCGAACGAAGCCATTACCCACACGAAATGCGACAAACTTTGATAGTAGTGCACCATGCCAGACCCTATCAAATGCCTTGGAGATATCAAGAGCCACAACTTTACTCTCACCAAACTGGTGGATTGAGCGACTCCAACGTTCCGACAGAAGCGCCATGAGGTCACCCGTAGAGCGATTTCTACAGTTGGTCGCTAAGAAAGCCATTAGACTCTAAATACCTCGCAAGATGGTGATTGACCATGCTCACCATGACCTTGGAGAGAGCGGAGCATATCGCAATGGGCCGATAATTCGCAGGATTGTTTGCCTCACCCTTCTTGGGTATTGGCTGAACGTTCGCAACTTTCCAACGCGCCGGGAAGACTCCCGCACGGTAGCCAAGGTTGAAAAGGTTGCGTAATGGACGAGCGAGCGTCGAAGAACACTTGCGTAAGACGTAAATAAATCCCTGGGCCCGGATAGGTCTAGATTTTCAAGAACCCTTTTAACTCCACGATTTCGAAAAAATATTTGGAACATGATGCCAGATACATTTTCGATTGAGGGGAGTGATTGATTGCTATCCGGCAGGGAAGAGTTGCCTGCAAATATATCAGCCAACAAGTTAGCCGGGTCAGTGAACGTTTGATCGTCCTTAGCAAGAGTTGGAATAGATGAAGAACTGCCTTTGACACTTTTCATAAACGACCAAAAGCTCAGACTTCCTCGTGTAGAAGCAAGAACCTTAGTACGCAGACGCTGTTCGAAATTTTTCGCGCCTAAGCACATTGGCAAACGAAGATCTTGCTTGCTTGCGCAGCAGTTCAGTATTGGCATTTTTATTCAAGCGCCAGTTCCTGAATGCCACCTCTTTCGATGTGACAGCATCTCTGCATGTCTGGTTAAACCAACTTTTGTCGTCTGATTTAGCCCTTATAGTCTTAACTGGAATAAATGCCCATTTCAGCAGTAACATTTATATCGTCATCTAGAAAACATAGTTTCCAATTAAAATGCAGAAAGATTCCATTGAGTTCAGCCCAACGTGCTTTTTCGTATAAAAATATTGACCGCTTTGGGACTGGGGAGGAAGCAGTGCGAAGAGCAGAATACATAAAAGATGCTGAAATAATGCAGTGATCGGAGTTACCAAGAGGTGCAAGAGTATTAACTTCATAGGGGAGTTTATGGAAAGAGGCGTCCCCCAATCTCTTGTGTGTGTGTGTTTTGGGTGATGGGGAGGCCACTCAGTGACCTCAGATTCGTGTAAAATACCTTTTAGTTCACCCCCATATTGCTATGGTCGGTAAATTTGTCCTCTTTGTCTTATTTGGGGGAGTGGCGGCCCGATAGACAATTTTTCCAGAATGTGGATATCAGATTCGTTCTCTACTCTCAAAGACCTTTCATTTTAGCTCAATATTGCTATGGTCGGTAAATTTTTACTCTTTGGGGGGTGTTTTAGGGGAAGTGGTGCCCCCCAAACACTTGGTTCCACATTGGGATATCAGATTCGTATTCTCCTCTCAAATACCTTTTATTTGAGCCCCATATTGCCGTGGTCAGTAAATAAGTCCTGTTTGGGGGGTGTTTTGGGGTAGGGGAGGACCCCCAGAAACTTGGTTCCGAAAGTGGATATCGATCTCGTGCCCTACTCTCAAATATCTTTATTTTGAGCCCCATATTCGCATGGTCGGTACATATGTCCGATTAAGGGGTGTTTTGGGGATGGGATGGCCGCCCAAACACTTGACTCCATATTTCAATATCAGATTCGTTTTCCACTCTCAAATACCTTTTATTTTAGTCCCATATTGTCGTGATTGGTCTCTATGTGGGTGTGACCCCATGTGAAATTTGGATACAAAATTTTTTGGATTTTAGAGAACACACAAAATTTCGCTTGAATCGCACCACCCATCTCCGAGATCTGGTTTTTCTGAAAATTAGGGCAAGGGGGAGGGTCCGCCCCCCCCACCCCCTCCCCCCTTCAAATATACAAAAATTTAGTACCCTATCGTCACCAGATCAAACTTGAGACAGATGTTGGAAGTCATAACGTAAGTATTTCTGAGAAATTTCGAACAAATCGGAAAAAAATAGAGGCTCTTAAGGGCTCAAGAAGTCAAATCCGAGAATCGTTTTATAAAGGGGGCTGTATCAGTTTATGGATCGATTCGCCGCATAATCTGTACAGATGTTAGGAGCCAGAACGCAAGTCATGGTGCCAATTTTAGGTAAATTGAATTAAAATTGATACATTTAGTGGGAGAGAGGCCTTGAGACCTTAAGAAGTCAAAACAGGTTATGGGTTTATGTGGGGCCTTTTATCAGTATATACACCGATTCAGATCATATTAAGCACAGATGGTGAAAATTATGACACAAGCATTTGTGCCAAATTTCAGCCAAATCGAATAAAATTTGAGGCTTCTGAGGGCTCAAGAAGTCAAATCAGTCAGTTTCTATTCGGGGTATATCTGTTTATAGATCGATTGGAATCATTCCCAACACAAATGTTGAGAGTCAATACGGAAGTCATAGTAGAAATGTTTATCCAAATGAATTAAAAATTGAGGCTTCTGGGGGCTCAAGAAGTTAGTGTGTCGGTCCGCACATTGTTAAAAGCCCCCTCGATGTCAATGCATACCGCCAGTGTGTACGTTTTGCCATCGAAGGATTCTTCTTTTTTTATGCACAACCTCGTGCAGGGCAGTCTTCACCGGCCTTCCCTTGATATAGGCATGCTGTTTGTATTTGAGCAGTTCGTTGGATGTTCTACTCTTTATCATGGTATCCATAATGCGTTTCATGGTTTTGAGTAGACACGACGTAAGGCTTATGGATCTGTAGGCCTTTGGTGTCGCATAACTTGTCTTGCTGGGCTTGGGTATAAACACCACCCTTGTCTCCTGCCAGGCTTTCGGAGTATATGCAAGTCCCAGGCTCGCTGTAAAAATTTTGGCCAGATTGGGAGCTAGATAGTCTGCCTCTTTCTGCAGCAACGCCGGAAATATTCCATCAGGCCTGGGTGACTTATGGTTGCCCAAAAAGTAATTGCGGATTTTTCATATAGTCGACGTTGACAAATTTTTTCAACGGCTTGTGACTCTGTAATTGCATTCTTTCTTCTGTCAGTTATCAGCTGTTACTTTTAGCTTGCTTTAGAAAAAAAGTGCGCGAAATTTTGTTTACATTTGTTTGTTTGGCTTCAATTTTAATATGGAGCCCACAAAGGAGCATTTTCGTCATATTTTACTGTATTATTTCCGTAAAGGAAAAAACGCGGAGCAGGTTGCTAAAAAGTTACGAGATGTGTATGGTGATAAAGCCTTAAAAGGAAGACAGTGTCAAAATTGGTTTCGCAAATTCCGTTCTGGAGATTTCTCACTTAAAGATGAGCCACGTTCAGGTCGGCCAAATGAAGTTGATGATGACCAAATCAAAGCATTAATCGAATTGGATCGTCATGTAACCGAGCGTGAGATAGGAGAGAAGTTAAATATAACAAAATCAACCGTTCATTATCACATAAAAAGTCTTGGACTGGTGAAAAAGCTTGATATTTGGGTACCACATGTATTGAAAGACATTCATTTAACAAACCGAATCAACGCTTGTGATATGCACCTTAAACGCAATGAATTCGATCCGTTTTTAAAACGAATCATAACTGGAGATGAAAAATGGATTGTTTACAAACAAACGTTAGTCGTAAACGATCATGGTCCAAGCATGGTGAACCAGCTCAAACCACTTCAAAGGCTGATATCCACCAAAAGAAGGTTATGCTGTCTGTTTGGTGGGATTGGAAGGGTGTGGTATATTTTGAGGTGCTTCCAAGGAACCAAACGATTAATTCGGATGTTTACTGTCAACAATTGGACAAATTGAATAAAGCCATCAAGGAGAAGCGACCAGAATTGGTCAATCGTAAAGGTGTCATATTCCACCAGGACAACGCCAACGCTAGACCGCACACATCTTTGGTCAGTCGCCAAAAACCGAGTGAGCTTGGCTGGGAACTTTTGATGCATCCACCATATAGCCCTGACCTTGCACCATCAGACTACCATTTATTTCGATCTTTGCAGAACTCCTTAAATGGTAATACTTTCGGCAATGATGAGGCTATAAAATCGCACTTGGTTCAGTTTTTTGCAGATAAAGGCCAGAAGTTCTATGAGCGTGGAATACTAAATTTGTCAGGAAGATGGCAAAAGGTTATCGAACAAAATGGCAATTATATATTTGATTAAAGTTCATTCTAAGTTTTATTAAAAATTCATTTACTTTCTTTTAAAAAATCCGCAATTACTTTTTGGGCAACCCAAAAAGTAATTGCGGATTTTTTAAATGAATTTTGAAGCTCCTTGACCATGAATTTTTTGTAATTATAAACCTTCGATCAACTTTATTGTTCCAAGATTCCGGTTTCTCCGTGAGTCCCTTCGTATCCTGTGGAAAATGCTTTTTCATCGAAAGCCTCAACATGTCCTCCTTTGTCTCTGCTCTTACTCCAATGTCTTCTACTAAAGTTTCAGTTTGGACATGGGCTTTTGAGAGAAACTTTTTTATCTTGGCGGCGCAAAACGCTAGCAGAAAAGCTTCCAAGAGGCACGTTTTGGCGCTCTGGTAATCTTATTATATTCCTTGAGCCGTGTGTAATACACATCCCAATCAACTTTCGATTTTTTACGACGTGCTCTGTTAAAAAGTCTGCGGACCTCTTTCCCAATATTGCGAATCTCCCAGTTCATCCAGGGTTTTTCTTGGGCTGATTTCCATTCCCGAAGAGGACAACTATCTTCGAAGGACTCCACCGAAGGACTCAACGTCTTCTATGCTTGGACAATCTAAATGGTCTTGTCCAAGTCTTCTTCTGAGTAGTCTTCCGAATTTTGGCCAGTTGGTCTTCAATTTATTACGGAAGTTTATCTGATTCGTCGCTGGCCGTGCTTTCCTAAACCTAATGACCAAAAAACTTTTTTTTTGTGAATTGTCCCATAATTCCAATTCCTTTTTTTTTTTTGTTATTTCTATAAATCCCTTGTCACATAGGTTTATTCTACGCATTTTTAATTAACATAGTTTATTACTTCCCATTACAATGCCTTCATTCGGTCGGTCACACCTTTTTTGTTTTACAATGAGTATTCGCTGAGTACATTACAATTTATCACCTACTGTATGTGTCTTAAGTCTTTTGTTTCCTTTACAATTCACTGCAGCCAGCGATTTATCTCCAGTTAATTGCATGCCGTCTTTATTTTTTTTTTTCTTCTAAAAATAAAACGACAAAACCGAACATTTCCTTCACTCGATTTTTCCAGCTCTCTAAGGCGAAAAATGCAAAAATTAACAACAACAACACATTGTTGCGTTCACCCAACAACATCAATAAACCAAGTAAAAGGATTTACATACCATTACGTGGTACATAAATTTAATGTTTTGCACAAAACAATATTAATGCCTTCCATTGCCGGGCTTGTGTGCTCTTACAACTCAATTTTCACATTCTCTGAGCAAACAAAAACAAAAAGTCGATTTTGTCTACTATTTGGGATTTTCAAGGAAAGTAGTCTTATAATAGTTTGAGTTGAAAACCCAGCCAATGAGCAAACAAAAATGGTAAATGTAATGAAAATTGAATGAAAAAACTAAGATGGACTGAGGAAAATAGGGTTGCCCAAAAAGTAATTGCGGATTTTTTAAAAGAAAGTAAATGCATTTTTAATAAAACTTAGAATGAACTTTAATCAAATATATTATTGCCATTTTGTTCGATAACCTTTTGCCATCTTCCTGGCAAATTTAGTATTCCACGCTCATAGAACTTCTGGCCTTTATCTGCAAAAAACTGAACCAAGTGCGATTTTATAGCCTCATCATTGCCGAAAGTTTTGCCATTTAAGGAGTTCTGCAAAGATCGAAATAAATGGTAGTCTGATGGTGCAAGGTCAGGGCTATATGGTGGATGCATCAAAAGTTCCCAGCCAAGCTCACTCAGTTTTTGTGAGCGAGTGACCAAAGATGTGTGCGGTCTAGCGTTGTCCTGGTGGAATATGACACTTTTACGATTGACCAATTCTGGTCGCTTCTCCTTGATGGCTGTATTCAATTTGTCCAATTGTTGACAGTAAACATCCGAATTAATCGTTTGGTTCCTTGGAAGCAGCTCAAAATATACCACACCCTTCCAATCCCACCAAACAGACAGCATAACCTTCTTTTGGTGGATATCAGCCTTTGAAGTGGTTTGAGCTGGTTCACCATGCTTGGACCATGATCGTTTTCGACTAACGTTGTTGTAAACAATCCATTTTTCATCTTCAGTTATGATTCGTTTTAAAAACGGATCGAATTCATTGAGTTTAAGGTGCATATCACAAGCGTTGATTCGGTTTGTTAAATGAATTTCTTTCAATGCATGTGGTACCCATATTAAAATTGACGCCAAACAAACAAATGTAAACAAAATTTCGCGCACTTTTTTTCTAAAGGAAGCTTAAAAGAAACAGCTGATAACTGACAGAAGAAAGAATGCAATTACAGAGTCACAAGCCGTTGGAAAAATTTGTCAACGCCGACTATATGAAAAATCCGCAATTACTTTTTGGGCAACCATATAAAGTGAACAGAAAAAATAAAGCCACAGTAATACACTACCATTAATCTTCTGAATTGCATTAATTTACATATTTTTTTTAACCCAAAAGCTTGCTTTGCATTAAGCCATACTCGTAGGAAATGCCAACAAAAAAATGAAAAACTTTGTCATCGAAGATGATTATAAAATGGGGTTTCCTTATTGCTGGCAATAACATGTAAAATATGATATTTAACCATATGATCGAGACCACCGTAGATCAAAGATTAGCATATCGGCCTTTGAAGCTGAACGTCTGGTTTCAAATCCCTGCGAGAACTTCCAGCCGTAGTTATCCCCCTCTGTCTTACTTTTCCTGCTACCAGCAAGCCCAGCAATTAAGGGCAGATCCAGACCGATTGCATCATGTAGTACATCATATCGAGAGACAGATCGATTATAAGCCCTATAGGCTGGCGGCTTTTTTTGATATTGAAGGGGCTTTTAATCAGAAGAGCTCATCTGCCATAGCCACGGCACTTAGGGGTGTAGATCTCGGTGTGATTACTTGAATAAAGAGTATGCTATGGGGCAGAGAGATAGCGGTTAGTATTAATGCCGAGACATTCAGGGTGAATGTCACTAGAAGAACACCTCAGGGAGGGGTGTGTACGACGACAATCTTGTTAGATTGGAGAGGAAGTGAGTTCAAGTCTGTGCGTAAACGCAAGCGATTCTCACCACAGGGCAATTATTGGAGGTCTTGAATGGTGCACTTGGATATAATGCTACATGGGCGAGGGGTTGCGGCCTGGTGAGGTGTTCTATAGTCTCTTCTTTTTCGATGTCCTCACACACACACAGAACATGGACACACACACAGAACATGGACACACACACAGAACATGGACACACACACATGAACATGCACACACACAAAAGGTGTTCTATAGTCTCTTCTTCTTCGATGTCCTCACAGCTTCTGCAAAGGCGTTGCTGGAAACCTTTAGTCTGTCAGCATGTTTTCCGATTAGACAATGACCGAATGACATGGACGCCATGACTGAGACATCTGTTCTAGCCAATGACAGCAAAGCAGTAGACCTCTTCGGTTCTATCAGGAATAGGGGTACAGTAATTTTTATCAAAAAATAAGTCATCACAGTCGGCGAAGTTTTTTGGGGTAATTTTGGACAGAAGAATAGATTGGTGATTGAAATAGACTTGGAAGGGCCTTCGCTTATGCATTGATTGATCTTGGCTTTGGTGCGGCCAGTTTGGATCTACGGCTGCCATGTTTGGTGGGCCGGTGACGGATTTTATGTCACATGTCCGTAACCTGATCAGGGTGAAAATTTGTCTATGGGGCTAACGGAACCACTGCAACTGGGTCATTAGAAATAATGCTGGGAATTTTAGGCCCAGGCTTATGCGTTGGATGTTCTAGGTGATGGTTGTTATGGCAAGTTGGGTGGGCCGGTGACGGATTTTATATCACACCTTAACAAGGTGAATAGGGTAGCTTTAAGATTAGTATGTGGGGTTAGGGGAATCACTGCGACTGGGTCATTAGAATTAATGCTGGGAATTTAACCTATGGACTTATTTATAAGGGAGAGGGGAGAGAGGACTCTTCAGATTGCCACAGCTTGAATTGATTCATCTGTCAACGGCCGAGACACACACGTATTTTGAAAAGTGTCATGGCGGTCTCTCAGACGGACTTACTTCGATAGGAATGGAAGTGGTGGATAATGGACTGCATGTAAGGTTACCTGCCCTGGCGAAGTAACAGAAAAGACGCGTTAGGTTTACAAACATTATCGTTTTAACAGATGGACCGAAGGTGAAGAATGGAATAGAATGTGGTATCTATTGCAGTGAACTCGATATCAATGTCTTCTTATGTATAAGGGTTGATGGCATCATTTCTCAGGCAGAGGTGTATGCAATGGCCGTGGCAGCGGAGCTTGTTTTGTCTATGGATATCTACCGAACGGAAATCCATTTTTTTAGCGACAGTCAGGCATCGGTGAAAGCGTTAAACAGAACGCATGTGAGATCTTAGGTTCAGGGCCCCTGCCGAAAGTCAGGGAACGTCGTAAGCGTTAAAAAAGCGTTAAGTTTGGCCGAACTTTGGATACCCACCTCCTCGGGTATATATATAAAAAACCCCCAGCGAAAAATACATAATGTATGCCCCCATATTGGTATTTTAGGTACCTATATCCAAATATAGACCGATCAAAAACTTCAAAAAGCCTATCACAACTCATTGTCCCGAATTTCGGCGAAATCGCACAATAAATGCGTCTTTTATGGGGCCAAGACCTTAAATCGAGAGATCAGGCTATATGGCAGCTTTATCCAAATCTGGATCGATCTGAGCCAAATTGCAGAAATATGTCAAGGGACTTAAATCACTGTTCCAAATTTCTGCGACATCGAACAATAAATGCGCCTTTTATGGCCCCAAAACCTTAAATCGAGAAATCGGTCTATATAGCAGCTATATGTAAATCTAGATCGATCTAGGCGAAATTGCAGATACTGTCTCGGCGACTTCAGACAATAAATACTCCTTTTATGGGCCCAAAACTTTAATTCGAGAGATCGGTCTATAAGGCAGCTATATCCAAATCTGGACCGATCTCTGCCATATTGCAGAAGTACGTCGAGGAGCTTAACATCATCTGACAATAAATACCCCTTTCATGGGCCCAAAACCATAAATCGAAAAATCGGTCTATATGGCAGCTATATCCAAATCTGAACCGATCATGGCCAAATTGAAGAAAGATGACGAAGGGCCTACGAAAACTCACTGTCCCAAACTTGGGCGACATCGGACAATAAATGAGCCTTTTATTTGTCCGAAACCTTAAATCGAGAGATCGGTTTATATGGCAGCTATACCCAAATCTGGACTGATCTGAACTGAACTGAACCAAATTGAAGAAGGGTGTTGAAAGGTCTAACACAACTCACCGTCCCAAATTTCAGCAAAATCGGATAATAAATGCGGCTTTTATGGGCCCAAAACCTTAAATCGAGAGATCGGTCTATATGGCAGCTATATCCAAATTTGGAACGATATGTGCCATATTGCGGAAACATGTCGAGGGGCCTAACTTAACTCAGTGTCCCAAATTTCAGCGACATCGGACAATAAATGCGCCTTCTATGGCCCCAAGACCTTAAATCGAGAAATCGGCCTATATGGCAGCTATATTCAAATCTGGACCCATCAGGGCCAAATTGAAGAAGAATGTCGAAGGGGCTTACACAACTCACTGTCCCAAATTTCAAGAAAATCGTATAATAAATGTGGCTTTTGTGGGCTTAAGACCCTAAATCGGCGGATTGGTCTATATGGGGGCTATATTAAGATATAGTCCGACATAGCCCATCTTCGAACTTTGCACAGATTCTTTTTTGTCAATAAGCAGGTTAGCTTATTGACAAAAAAGAAACTGTGCAAAGTTTCAGCTTAATATCTCTATTTTTAAAGACTGTAACGTGATTTCAACAGACAGACGGACGGACAGACGGACAGACAGACGGACATGGCTAGATCGTCTTAGATTTTTACGCTGATCAAGAATATATATACTTTATAGGGTCGGAAATGTATATCTCGATGTTTTGCAAACGGAATGACAAAATGAATACACCCCCATTCTTAGGTGGTGGGTATAAAAACGTGACAAAAGTCTGAGGAAAAACTGCAAGTCAAAATCTTATTTTGACCGTAGACGTATGGTCTAGTGAACTTTTTCGATCAGTATAATCCCAAGAATAAGAAAGGCGAAGAGTCCCTAAAGTTTTTCTTTTCCTTCCATACTAATTACCTCACCCTAGCCTGGAGGCTTCAAATGCCATACATTAGCTGGTCGTTCTTATATCGAATCTGTACAGACCGCTTCAATTGAAGCGGCCAGACTCATGGAGCTAGGTCTGGAAACTATGGTAGGATCAGGAAAATCTTAGAATGAATATCAATATAAACAAATCCACATTACCTGGCTTATTGAGCATTTCCTGTGCAGCAAAATACCCAGCTACTTTGCGCTTTCAGTAAATGCAACATGTTTTGCATCCAGGGACAGGTGCGGTAGTGGATACCTTGTACTTGTGACTTTTCCTTACCCCGGGACTTCAAATGATTAGCGATTTAGTTTAAAGTGCCTAATTTTTATTCCACCATGATTATAAGGTGCAATATCTTATAACACTTTGGTATTTCAAATTGCAAAAAACCCAACTATCAAAATAAAAAAAATGAATCCAGCTATAAGGATATATCACGAAACAAGTCCAAACTAAAATAAGGCACTTGTTATAGATGTTAGTGTTGGAAGAAAAAAAGACAACACATTAGTTTAGTCATTAACGCAGTTTTAGTTGTTACCACTGCAGCCCTCCTCGCCTTTGGTTTCACATTAAATTTGAATGCCTTTTCGTGCTCGACATTCGGCATTAAATGTTGTAGAGGCGACGACAACATTTTCTGCTGTTTCGCTGAAGCAGCAGCAGCAGCAGCTTTGTTTTGTCTTTCATCCTTGAGTGCAATAAATTTTTCACATGTCTTGCCGAATGTACTCCAATATGTAACAAAAAAAAAAACAGATCCCCCCAGTCCTAAATGAGCCTCGGCCAAGTTTAAATGTAAGTGTTAAAATACTAAACCGAAACAACTGCTGGTGTAAATAAATTTAAATCAATGCAACCAAGATGTTTGAGTGTGTGTGTAGGTATGTGGTGAGTAAAACTTATAACACCAAGTAACAACAAATTGTGGGCCTATAAAAAAAGCTCTAAAAAAATCTAAGTCAGGAACTCTGTGTTAGGAATTCTTTTCCATACCACGCCCCTAATCGGTTAATGCCTGGTATTGTGTCTCCACCTAAGTGCCGGTTGTCTGTTAGCCGCGAAAGCCGTACAGTGACATAAGAAAAGCTTCAACCTTTCATCATCTTCCCCACGTGGTATCACTTGCCGCACCTATCGTTATGATTGGAGCCCACCGTAGCGCAGAGGTTAGCATGTCCGCCTAGGACGCGAAACGCCTAGGCGAATTCTGGAGAGAACATCAGAAAAAAAATCAACGGTGGTTATCCCCTTCTGGTGCTGGCGACATTTGTGAGGAACTATGGCATTTGAAACAAAAAAAGGCGTTAAGTTTTGGTACCCAACACCTCGGGTATGTAAACCACCTTTCGTCATAATCCGGCGAAAAATGCATAAATTATGCCACCATAGGAGCTTCATCGAAATATGGTCCGATTTGCACCAAATTCGACATGGATATTGAGTGGTCTAATAAGTACATGTCACTGTTCAATTTTGTAGAACAAAATATTGGACTTTTTGGTAGCCATATACAAATATAGACCGATCTGAACTATATACGACAAGGATGTCGAAAAGCCTAACATAAGTCACTGTGTCAAATTTCAACGAAATCGTATAATAAATGCGCCTTTTATGGTCCCAAAACCTTAAATGGAGAGATCGGTCTATATAGCAGCTATATCCAAATCTGAAGCAATCTGAGCCAAATTAAAGAGGGATGTCGAAGGGCCTAACACAACTCACTGTGCCAAATTTCGGCGGAATCGTACAATAAATGCGTCTTTTATGGGTCCAAAACCTTAAATCGAGAGATCGGTCTATATGGCAGCTATATCCAAATCTGGACCGATCTGAGCCAACATGAAAAGGGACGTCGAAGAGCCTAACACAACTCACTGTTCCAAATTTCGGCGACATCAGACAATAAATGCGCCTTTTATAGGCCCAAGACCTTAAATCGAGAGATCGGTCTATATGGCAGCTATATATCTGAACCGATCTGAGCCAAATTGAAGGGGAATATCGAGGACCCTAGCACAACTCACTGTCCCAAATTTTGGCAATATCGGACAATAAATGCGCGTTTTATGGGTCCAAGACCTTAAATCGAGAAATCGGTCTATATGGCAGCTATATCCAAATCTGGACCGATCTGCGCCATATTGCAGAAACATGTCGAGTAGCCTAACACAACATACTATCCCAAATTTCGGCGAAATCGTGCAATAAATGCGCCTTTTATGGGCCCACAATCTTAAATCGAGATCTCGGTCTATATGGCAGCTATATCCAAATCTGGACCGATCTATGCCATATTGCAGAAACAAGTTGACTGGCATAACTTAACTTTCTGTCCCAAATTTCAGCGACATCAGACAATAAATGCGCCTTTTATGGGCTCAAACCTTAAATCGAGAGATCGGTCTATATGACAGCTATATCCAAATCTGGACCGATCTGGGCCATATTGCAGAAGTATGTCGGGGAGGCTAAACTTAACTTTCTGTCCCAAAATTCTGCGATATCGGACAATAAATGCGCCTTCTTTGGCCCCAAGACCTTAAATCGAGAAATCGGCCTATATGGCAGCTATATCTAAATTTGGACCGATCTGTGCCATATTGCAGAAACATGTCGAGGAGCCTAACTTAACTTGCTGTACCAAATTTCGGCGACATCCGCCAATAAATGCGCTTTTTATGGGCTCAAAACCTTAAATCGAGAGATCGGTCTATATGGCAGCTATATCCAAATTTGGAGCGATCTGTGCCATATTGCAGAAACATGTCGAGGGGCCTAACTTAACTCAGTGTCCCAAATTTCAGCGACATCGGACAATAAATGCTTTTTTTAAGGGCCCAAAACCTTAAATCGAGAGATCGTTCTATATGGCATCTATATCCAAATCTGGACCGACCTATGCCATATTGCAGAAACATGTCGAGTACCCTAACTTAACTCACTGTCCTAAATTTCGGCGACATCGGACAATAAATGCGCCTTTTATGGGCCTAAGACCTTAAATCGAGAGATCGGTCTATATGGCAGCTATATCCAAATCTGAACCGATCTGAGCTAAATTGAAGGGGAGTGTCGAGAACCCTAACACAACTCACTGTCCCAAATTTTGGCAATATCGGACAATAAATGCGCCTTTTATGGGCCCAAACCCTTAAATTGAGAGATCGGTCTGTATGGCAGCTATATCCAAATCTGGACCTATCTGGGCCAAATTGACGAAGGATGTCGAAGGGCTTAGCACAACTCACTGTCCCAAATTTCGGCAGAATCGGATAATAAATGTGAGTTTTATTGGTGTAAGACCCTAAATTGGCGGATCGGTCTATATGGGGGCTGTATCAAGCTATAGTCCGATATAGCCCATATTCGAACTTAACCTGCTTATGGACAAAAAAAAAAAAGAATCTCTGCAAAGTTTCAGCTCAATATCACTTTTTTTAAAGACTGTAGCGTGATTTCAACAGACAGACGGACGGACATGGCGAGATCGTCTTAGATTTTTACGCTGATCAAGTGTTGAAGTGTTCTCCCCATAGAGGTGTCGCACTGCGCTACGCCGTTCGGACTCGGCTATAGAAAGGTGGCCCCTTATCAATGAGCCTAAGACTTGAATCGGACATCACTAAATGATATGTGAGAAGTTTGTCTCTGTTCTTTAAAGGAATGTTCATGGGCAAATTTGCATTTTTACCGTAAGCTATAATGACCTCATTCTTACTTCCTTACTAGAGGACTACATTTTTATATAATTTCCATATAAACCGATTTGACTTCTTAAAGGCACAGAATCCAGATTTCCACAAATATTTAAGTAGCGAAGTATGTTCTCCTTTCTAATATTGAGTTTCAATATGAGATCCGTAGATGCTATATGACCCTTTACAACAAAAATCCTTTCCTAGCATTTATGCTTTATTTCTGCTCCATTTTGTTGCATAGTGTAATTAAAGATCATGCATTGGCTTTCCGCCAAGTGTTTACACGTACACATGGTTGGCTCTTTCGTGTTTGCAGTTATAAATTAAAAACATGTTAAATACTTCCTAATGCGATTTTCTTGGCCATGTTTGTCTTTTTTTGTGCGCCGTATTTCTTTCTGTTTATATTGCTATTCAAGGTGTTTAATTTCTTAGAAATTCAAGCTAAACTAAAGTCAAAACAAGAATAGCGAATGTTTCTATGTGTCACATTAGCCAGAGGGTAATTAAACATTTCACTTGATGTTTTTGTATCTATTCGCCTGCCTATATGGCTTAATGGCTGCTCGCCAAAAGATATCTAAACACGCACATTGTAATGTTTCATGAATAAATGGCGTTATTTTTCATTAATTGCCCAATGGAAGAGAATTTTGCAAAAGAAGTTCATACTCAAAAATCTTCAATGCTATTCGCGAGCTATCAAATATTCAGTATGAAAGTTTATTTAATAATTGGATGGTTTTCCATCATTAACCGGTATGTTGAGAGATTTTTAAGTGACTCTTTTCCTGACACATAATCAGCTGATTTTTATATACTCGTACCAGGTAAACAAAGGTCCAATGTATTAGTACTTCAATTTACCACGTTTTAGGATCAATCTAAAAAAGTTAGTATACTTACAAATGTCTATTTAGGTGCATATTAAGATTTTAACATATTAACATGTAACATACCTGAAAAAAGTAAAATGAAAATAAATTTTAAATTTAAATATTAAACAACTTCATAATTTAAAATTTAATATAGTGGAATATACTCAATACAAGACTAGTAAAAACGACATCAATATCTTAACATTTCTGTACCAAACATTGCACTTAATTCTCAAATTTGTTTTTGGAAAGGAACATGAACATACTCAGCAAGATCTTTATTAACTCAATGCAGTGGAATTAAAGAAGTTAAGAATCTACACTGAACTAAATTTATTATTCCAAACAGCAAAAATGTTTGCTAAAACAGTCGATTTTGTCTGCTGAAAATGAGCAAACATAGGGCTGCTATATTAGCAAACATTTGGGTCAGCTAAATCAGCAAACAAAATCTGCTATTTTAAGTACAAAAATCTGCAAAAACAAAATGTTTGTTATTTTTATACGGATGGGGGACATTTTGTCACTCTGTTGTCAACACATCGAGACATCGATTTCCGACCCTATCTTATATATTGGGTTGCCCAAAAAGTAATTGCGGATTTTTTAAAAGAAAGTAAATGCATTTTTAATAAAACTTAGAATGAACTTTAATCAAATATACTTTTTTTACACTTTTTTTCTAAAGCTAGCTAAAAGTAACAGCTGATAAATGACAGAAGAAAGAATGCAATTACAGAGTCACAAGCTGTCACAAAATTTGTCAACGCCGACTATATGAAAAATCCGCAATTACTTTTTGGGCAACCCATATAATATTCAATTTGTGTTTTTTTGTTTGTATGTTTGTCGGTTTGTTTCGTTGAGACTTTACCGATTAACTTGAAATTTTCACAGATTGTGTAGGTTGGTCTGGTAGGAAACATAGGCAATATAATTTTTTAATATCGGGAGGGGGGCGGACCATCCCCCTTACCCCAAAAGTACTATCCAAAAATAAAAGTGGATCGATCGGGACAAAAGGGAGAGGGGGGGGGGGGGCGGACCCTCCCCCTTATCCCAATGGTACTACCCAAAAATAAAAGTGGACCGATCGGGACAATATGGAATTCAAATCAAGGGTATTTAAGAGTAGAGTACGAATTTTATAATAAAAGTTTGGTCGAAGTATCTGGGGGCGGCCCCAGCCCCTTAAAATGGGTTTATTTCACGATCATGACAATATGGGACTCAAATGAAAGGTATTTGGGAGTACGTTACGAATATGGTCAGAAAGTAGGACCACCACCTCCTCAGAAAGTAGGACCACCACCTCCTCAGAAAGTAGGACCACCACCTCCTAAACTGAACTTCATCTGTCGATTTAAGGTTTTGGGCCTATAAAAGGCGTATTTATTCTCCGATCTCGACGAAATTTGAGACCGTGAGCTATGTTAGGCCTTTCCACATCCTTCTCAATTTGGCCTATATCAGAATAGATTTGGATAAAGCTGCCATATAGACCGATCTCTCGATTTAAAGTTTTGGGACCATAAAAGGCGCATTTATTGTCTGATGTTGACGAAATTTGGGACAGGTTAAGTTTGGGCTAAGTTAGGCCCCTCGACATCTTCCTCGAATATGGCATAGATCGGTCCAGGTCTTGGGCCCATAAAAGGCGCATTTATTGTCCGATGTCGCCGAAATTTGGGATAGAGAGTTGTGTTAGGTGCCTCGACATATTTTTTGAATTTGGTCCAGATTTGGATATATTGTAGCTACCATATATACCGATCTCTCGATTTTAGGTTTTGGGCCCATAAAAGGCGCATTTATTATCCGATTTTGCTCAAATTTGAGACAGTGACTTATGTTAGGCTTTTTGACATCTGTGTCGTATATGGTTCAGATCGGTCTATATTTGTATATAGCTACCAAAACGGCCAATATTCTGTTCCACAAAATTGAACAATGACATACTTATTAAACCTCTCAATATCCGTGTCGAATTTGACCATATTTCGATATATCTGCTATGGGGCATAAATTATGCATATTTCATCGTATTATGACGAAAGGTGGTTTACATATAAACCCAAGGTGGTGGGTATCCAAAGAATAAATCGATGTCATAACTTGTGGTTCATTTCAAAGCAAATATATAAAGCAAAGCTTTCTAAGGACACTTTCTTAATTTTAATATTTTATAATTTGATTAATTGACCTTGGAAGAAGGAAATATCTCTATGTATGTACATTATCACCATTAGGTTCCTGGGAAGATTTTTCTTTTCAACAAAAGTTTTCCTATAATTACTCTTCGAGGGATATACGACTTGAAACATTTCATTTCTTTCGGCATCATTTATCTTTAATCTTACCCCCATAATGTTTGGACTAACCAGTCCTTGATCACCTGAAAGCATTATTTCGCGCAGTGTCTTTTCCTTCGAAGCACATTGTGAGTTAAGACGTTCAATTTACTGCTCCCAAGTGATTAATTAAACAGAGTTTTTCAATTACCATTTATTGATATAATAAATCAATTTATTGCTACTACTTTGGCTAACATTTATTAATGCATTGGCTCAAGATCGCAGCATACATATGTACGAGTAATGCCAAACCAATACAGAGACAATTGTATGAAGCTCACTTAAACGGAGGCATGACTATGAAATCACCTATGCTGTGGAACTGGAAAAATCTCTACTTGAACTTGTACCTTTATTTAAGTTGGAGATTTTTCTTTGGCATATTTCTTTATGTGGCCTTACAGTCTAGGTAATTGGGTGCATTTGGGGGGGAATTAACGACATGGAGGTTAAGGGGATAGTTGTGTTTTTTTTATAAAAAATGTGAAATAAAATAAAATAAAACAAAATAAAAAAAAAATAAAATAAAATAAAATAAAAATAACATAAAATAAATTAAAATAAAATAAAATAAAATAAAAAAAAAATAAAATAAAATAAAAAAATAAAACAAAATAAAATAAAATAAAATAAAATAAAAAATAAATTAAAATAAAATAAAATAAAATAAAATAAAATAAAATAAAATAAAATAAAATAAAATAAAATAAAATAAAATAAAATAAAATAAAATAAAATGAAATAAAATAAAAATAAAATAAAATAAAATGAAATAAAATAAAATAAAATAAAATAAAAAAAAATTAAATTAATTACAATAAAATTAAACAAAATAAAAAAATAAAGATAAAAATAAAAAAAAATTGTGCTGAAGCCCATTCAAATCCCAAAATATTGGGTTGCCCAAAGAAAGTAAATGCATTTTTAATACAACTTAGAATGAACTTTAATCAAATATACTTTTTTCACACTTTTTTTCTAAAGCAAGCTAAAAGTAACAGCTGATAACTGACAGAAGAAAGAACGCAATTACAGAGTCACAAGCTGTGAAAAAATTTTTCAACGCCGACTATATGAAAAATCTGCAATTACTTTTTGGGCAACCCAATAAATACATATTTTTTATATTACTAGAATAAAATAAAATTTCATCAATTTTGATGAAATAAAATAAAATAAAATAAAATAAAATAAAATAAAATAAAATAAAATAAAATAAAATAAAATAAAATAAAATAAAATAAAATAAAATAAAATAAAATAAAATAAAATAAAATAAAATAAAATAAAATAAAATAAAATAAAATAAAATGAAATAAAATAAAAATAAAATAAAATAAAATAAAATAAAATAAAAAAAAATTAAATTAATTACAATAAAATTAAACAAAATAAAAAAATAAAGATAAAAATAAAAAAAAATTGTGCTGAAGCCCATTCAAATCCCAAAATATTGGGTTGCCCAAAGAAAGTAAATGCATTTTTAATACAACTTAGAATGAACTTTAATCAAATATACTTTTTTCACACTTTTTTTCTAAAGCAAGCTAAAAGTAACAGCTGATAACTGATAGAAGAAAGAACGCAATTACAGAGTCACAAGCTGTGAAAAAATTTTTCAACGCCGACTATATGAAAAATCTGCAATTACTTTTTGGGCAACCCAATAAATACATATTTTTTATATTACTAGAATAAAATAAAATTTCATCAATTTTGAACCTAGAAAATGGCTAAAAATTTTGGAAAAAAACAGTTCCCATTTTTTTCCATACACATATTTTATCCCATACTAGCTGGACAGGGTCCGTTCCGCTGCGCTGTCTTTAACTCTCTAATATCTTTCTAGGGTGGGGACACTTCGCCCTCAATGTGGATATCGTTTTACTGTAGCCTATGCTCGCCTATGACGCTGAACGCCTGGGTTCGAATCCCCTCTTAATGCTGTCGATTTTTGCGAGGTACCATGCCATGCATGGTCATGTAAAAAATTTACCCCAAAAGAGATTTTTGCACTGCGGTACGCCGTTCAAACTCGGTTATAAAAAGGTCCCTTTATCAACAAGATAAACTCAACTTGAATCGGAAAGCTCTCATTGATGTGTGAAAAGTTTGCCCCAGCTCATTTCCTGGGCAAATTTTTACTCGACTCCCAAATGTCTTTCTTTTAAGTCTCACATTACCATATTGGCAAATATTCAAGTTTTAAGGGGTGCTCTATTTTCAGAAACATTTCGTAGGAGTCCCATAATGGCATGATCGGTAAATAAGTTGTGTTTGACGGTGGGGTGGACCCCAGGGTCTTTCTCCCGAAAATGAATATTTCAGCCAAATCGAACGAGAATTCCGCCCTCTAGAGGCTCAAAAATTCAAGACTCAAGATCGGCTTATATGGTAGCTATATCAAAACATGGACCGATTTAAACCATACTTAGCGCAGTTTTTGGAAGTGATACCAAAACTCTATGTGCAAAATTCCAGTCAAATCGAATGAGAATAGCGCCCTGTAGAGGCTCAATAAGTCAAGACCCCAGTTGGTTATATGCCAGCTATATCAAAACATGGACCGATTTGGCCTATTTACAACCTACACTACACTAATAAAAACTAATAAAAAGTATTTCTGCAAAATTTCAAGCTGCTAGCTTTACTCCTTCGGAAGTTAACGTGCTTTCAACAGACAGAGGGATGGACGGACAGACGGACGGACGTGGCTAGTTCGACTTAAAATGACATGACAATCACGAATATATAAGCTTTATGAGGTCTCAGACGCATATTTCGAGGTGTTACAAACAGAACGACGAAGTTAGTATACCCCCATCCTATGGTGGAGGGTATAAAAATGTTACAACCTATGTTTCCTTTGTTTGATTCTACGGAACAAACAAACAAACCGAGTCTTATATAGTCATGATGGGTCATATGCCCATTTGGGGGGTTGAGGTGACCCCCTACACTTCGATCTGATTTTGTATGTCAGATTTGTAATCCAATCCCGAATACCTTTCATTTAAGCCCCATATTGATATGGAAGACCAATTTGTCTGTTTTTACACATTTTGGGGTTAGGGTGACTTCCTGGGTACTTGGACCCAATTTTTAATACCATATTCGTATTCATCTCTTCAATATCTTTCATTTGATATTCATATTAGCTTTATCGGTCCACTTGTGATTTTGGGTGGTATTTTTGGAAAACGGGGAGGGTCCGCCCCCTTCCGATATCAACAAATTATAACGCATATTTCTTCTTCCTGATCATATTCATCATCTACTCCCGAATACCTTTCATTTAAGTCCCATATTGTCATGATCGTCAAATAAATCTATTTAAGGGCTGGGGCGGCCCCCAGGTACTTGGACCCAACTTTTATTTTAAAATTCGTACTCTACTCTTGAATACCTTTCATTTAAATGCCATATTGTCCCGATCGGTCCACTTTTATTTTTGGATAGTACTTTTGAGGTTAGGGGGAGGGTCCGCCCCCCTTCCGATATCAAAAAATTATATAGCCTATGTTTTCTTCCAGACCAACGTACAGAATTTGTGAAAATTTCAAGGTAATCGGTTCAGCCGTTTTTGAGTCTATACGGAACAAACAAACAAACCGACAATGCATGTGCTTTCGTGTAATAACAGACTTTTTTTCTGTGACAATTGCACTACTTCCAAGGTGCTCATGATACTGTGCATGTGTTGGAAGTTGTATTAATGGCCTCGAACGCTTCCAAGGTGCTCATGCTACTGTGCATCTGTTGGAAGTTGTATTGATGGCCTCGAAGGCTGGACAACTGCAACGGCTCTCGCTGTTGGTCCGTGTGTCCAGGTTCGAATCCCGACCTACTATTTTCTACTTTCACTTAGTGTTGTAAGGTATTGAATAGAAGCCTCTATCTGATTGTGGTCTTTCCTTAACAGTTTTCATCCTCTTTTATAGTCAAATTTGGATAGTAACAGTTTGACATTGTTCTAAAGGTTTCTCATTTTAGTTTCAGGTTCGTTGCTTAAGTCTTTTGTTTTTGATATTTAACTGTCTAAATATTGGACTGGATAGCATAGTTGGCATTATTTATTCAATGAAACTTCTCATCATACGCCATAAGCATTTCAGATTCAACTTTAATTCGATAAAACTTTTATTTTTTAAGAAAATAAAAAAAAAATCCCCATTCTGACCAAAACTCTTATGGTTTCGCATTTATTTCAACAAAAAAACATACAAAGCTCGTTTCTAAATAATTCTTTAAACCTATTAACAAGTGTCTTTCTTAATGGGTGAAACAAACAAGAAACCCAATAACCTGAGTGACTTGATGGTTGACAAAAATATCTTGTTTTACACCAGCCAAGCGATAAAAATTGATTGGATATAAAAAAAAAAAACTAAATCAAAGTGAACAAATCAAATCATAAGTAGGCGCCAGCCACACACTTAAAATGAAATAATAATAAAAAAACAAACAAAATTTTGTTGATAATATTCATAGAGTTTGAAACACTTCTAAAAAAGATCTACTGCCGCAAACGGGGAACAAGTAAATAATAAATTCTTAAAAAATAATTGGCCATTTGGTTTTGTGCCTTTGTATGTCATTAACAAATAATGGTTTAGCTGTATTTTGAATATTATTTGCAATATAGACCAGCCAAGTGAAATCGACTTATTGCTGATTTACTAGTCACTACTAAGAAGGCAGAACCATAGAGGTTTTTAATAAATCAAACATCAGACATATTTTAAAAACTAATGAGAAAACTACGCCCACAAGCCTCATTTCAGTCATTTGCATTTATAGCAGCTTTATTATAAGCTATGACATTAAGCAGACGGTGAAAATCATTGACATCATAAAATAATTATTGGGTTGCCCAAAAAGTAATTGCGGATTTTTCATATAGTCGGCGTTGAAAAATTTTTTCACAGCTTGTGACTCTGTAATTGCATTCTTTCTTCTGTCAGTTATCAGCTGTTACTTTTAGCTTGCTTTGGAAAAAAAGTGTAAAAAAAGTATATTTGATTAAAGTTCATTCTAAGTTGTATTAAAAATGCATTTACTTTCTTTTAAAAAATCCTCAATTACTTTTTGGGCAACCCAATATTTCTAGACAGATTGTGGGTCGAAAGTTGATTATGGGTCGAAAGGTGATATAAGCATAGATCTATTAGTTTTGCGGAAACCTGATGAAAACATTAAAAAAAAGTATTTCCATCCCCTTTGTTATCCCCTTACTAATGGTTTTGACATTTATAAGGCCTACAATCTTGCGAAAATCAATCTTCCAACAAAGAAGTATCACTCAGATACACGCTGAGCAACATCTTCAATCGTTCAGTAAAAGAAGTCTAAAACTACTCTACGAAGCGAGGTCACACAAGTTGAACCGGACAGTAAGAGTTTCCTTAATGGAATATTTGTTGGAAAATTTTAGAAATTGGCTGAAGTTTTGACTTAGAACTGTGTTTGTCAATGAAACTTTTATTCGTTATTTAACATTCGGAAACAAGCGATATTCATCGCATTAATCAAATAATACACATTTTACTTAAACTTTGAATTTTTCTAATTCATCACCACCTAAATGTCGTTTTACCACCATTAACGGGCTTGTCCCGTCTTGTGTTGCCAATCATAACTGTAGTTAATTTTTAATGTCATAAACTTCACATTATCACAAAAGCTCCACCCTCAACTATTTGGCAATTTTTTTGATATATTTTTTTGTATATTTTTGTTAGAAAGAAACATGCAATTTACAGAATATTGTAATGGCTATACCTTAATAACATGGCAATTTATGAATTCAGCTTAAACATGAACATGAAAACCAAAATTAGGCATTTTATCAGGGAGTAGTTTAACTTTTGTGTTAGTTTTTTTGACGACGTGACGTTTGAAAATTTTCAATGTAGTCCACAGATGGTTTCTTATAGGGTCCACAATATATTTGGAGTTCACCGGTATTTAAACTCGGGCGATAACATCAAAATAAATAGAAAACCAGTAAGGAAGGGCAAAAGACGGACGATGCCGACTGTGTAATACCCTACAATAAATGCACATTTTGCCCATGAACATTCCATTAAGGAACAGGGGCAAACTTCTCACATATCAATGAGTGCAGTCCGATTCAAGTTTTAAGCTCAATGATAAGGGGCCTCCTTTCTATAGCCGCATCTGAAAGGCGTGCCGCTGTGCGACACCTCTTTCGAGAGAAGTTTTACATGGCATAGTACCTCACAAATGTTGGCAGAATTAGGAGGGGAAAACCACCGTTGAAAATTTTTTCTGATGGTCTCGCCAGGATACGAACCCAGGCGTTTAGTGTCATAGGCGGACACGCTAACCTCTGCGCTACGGTGACCTCCTATAATACCCTACACCTACCCTATAAGTACAATGTGGGACCTTTTTTCAATTTTGAACCAATTTTGATGGACCTTCAAACGGTTGACAAATGACAACATTATGGCAAATTACCCAAAATCTGACGAACATATATATGGGAGCTGTATCTAATTCCGAACCGATTTTGAGCAAACTTCTCAGATAATGTGGTAGTCGTCGAGGAAAGCGTTGTGCAAAATTTTGGCAAGATTGGTCAAACAATGCGCTTGCAGTGGCTCTTGGGGTGAAAATCTGGCGATATACATATATGACAGCTATATCTAAATCTGGGCCGATTTCTATGAAATTCACCAAAAATATTGAGAGTCATAAGAAAATCCTTCCTGCAAAATTTCGACAGAATCGAATAACAAATGAGCACTTTTTTTGCAATATTTCTCAAAATCGGATCAACATATATATGAGAGCTATAACTAAATCTGAATCGATTTCAAGCAAACTTCTCAGATACTTTGGCAGTCGTCGAGGAAAGCGTTGTGCGAAATTTTGGCAAGATGGGTCAATAAATGAGTTTGCTGTGGCTCTAGAAGTTAAAAATGGGCAATATATTGGGTTGCCCAAAAAGTAATTGCGGATTTTTTAAAAGAAGGTAAATGCATTTTTAATAAAACTTAGAATGAACTTTAATCAAATATATTTTATTATTATTATTTTACACTTTTTTTGTAAAGCAAGCTAAAAGTAACAGCTGATAGCTGACAGAAGAAAGAATGCAATTACAGAGTCACAAGCTGTGAAAAAAATTGTCAACGCCGACTATATGGAAAATCCGCAATTACTTTTTGGGCAACCCAATAAATTTATGAGAGCTATATCTAAATCTGAACAGATTTCCATGAATTTCACCAGTCGTATTGAGAGTCAAGAGAAAATCCCTCCTGCCAAATTTCGAGAGAATCGGGTAACATATGACCATTTTATTGCATTATTACTGCAAATCGGACGATCATATATATGGGATATATATCTAAATCTGAACCGATTTTGACCAATCTCTATATATATTGTGGTAGTCGTCGAGGAAAGCGTAGTGCAATATTTTGGCAAGATTGGTCAATAAATGTGCTTGCTGTGGCTCTAGGAGTGAAAATCGGGCGTTATATATATATGATAGCTATATCTAAATCTGAACCGATTTCCATGATTTCCCCCAGCAATGTCGATAGTTGTAAAAAAATCCTTTCTGCCAAATTTCGAGAGAATCGGTTAACAAATGACCATTTTATTGCACTATTACTGAAAATCGGACGAACATATATATGGGGGCTATATCCATATCTGAACCGACTTTTTCCAATTTAAATAGGCTTCGTCTCTAGGACGCGAAACATGCCCATACCAAATTTGAAGACGATCGAATGAAAACTGCGACCTGTACTTTGTACAAAAATTAATATGGACAGACGGACAGGCAGACGGACGGACAGATCAAGTGGTGGGAGACACCTCGAAACTTGGCGTCAGAGATTTTAGACTGAGATCGCAGAAGATAGAGGCGCTTGGATCGCTTTTCTACGTTTGGCTAGTGGAACATATATTCTGTCATAGCCAATTTAAGTAAAGTAAGTATGTCTATAGTGGCATGGGCACCTTCTTTTTGACCTAACCTAACAGTCTCATCCCACCAGATGGTGAGAATACGAGTGATGGAGACGAAGACACTCGCATACTTCTTGCACTAAGGGGAAGAGGCAAGGCTTTAGGCCACTACATGAGTTCGAGTTGCCGCATCGATGGCTACATGACAGCACAGGTCATTAATCACCTTCTGGGGGTATAATCGCATAGTTCAATTCTGCCCGATAAAAGGGGAGTATTTTGATCGGCTGATGGAGACCGAGGGTCTTCTTCCTCCCATGTATCTTCCGCATTTGTGGAGGCAGGGTAAGTATATGATAATGGCAATAGGATCCTTTTACACAATAGGAGATATGGGACTTGGGTTAGGTTAGATTTAAGTGGCAGTCTGCCATCAGACTCACTTAGACGTTTTCGACCGTTGTGATACCGCAGGTACCGAAGAAGGAAGATGCCCTCTAGTTCCCACTGTTGAACCATCCAGATCGGTTTAAAAAGCCCAGCAACTTGTGAATGTTCACATCCGCTAGATCGGACAGATTCTCAAAGAAATGATAAAGCGGAACTCCTTCTGACTGCTAGTGCGGGACACACATACAGAAGGTGTTCTATAGTCTCTACTACTTCGATGTCCTCACAGCTTCTGCAAAAGTCGTTGCTGGCAACCTTTAGTCTGTCAGCATGTTTTCCGATTAGACAGATAGACTAAGACATCGGTTCTAGCCAGTGACAGCAAAGCGGTAGGCTTCTATAAGTCTAGATTAGGGCCCATAGTTTTGGAATGCTCACAGCCCCCTCTTTGTGGCCATCTATCATTCATTGTCCTTCGGGCCTGGTCTTGAAAACTAAGGCATGCCCACAGATTCCAGTATCCCTGGAATGTTTGGTAGTAGCTCCTAGTCTCGCAAGCTCGTCTGCTTTACAATTCCCTGGGATATCTATGTGGCCCGGCACCCAGAACAGGTGAATTTTGAACTGTTCAGCCATCTCGTTGAGAGATCTGCGACACTCGAGGATGGTTTTTGTGTTGTCTGTTGTAATAGGTGAGGCAAAATCAAGAGCGGAACGAATTTCGGCAGGAGCACGACGAGGTACTGTGCTGGATCCGGTATTATATAATATATATCTGGCGGACATACCCAAACATGAGGGGCATGACTTGCCACTTATTTAAGTCGACGATATCTTGGTTGCTGCCACCCATCCTCGAGCCCAGACAGCAGAGCGGCGCTTAACCGCATACCTTGATCGATTGTCAGTCTACTTCTACTTCTATGCCAGCCCATTATCTTCAAGGGCAGCAAGAGAGTACTGTATCGGAATGCCCGAAGATACAGGCACAGCTTAAAAATCGGAGGTCAGATAAACTATGGGTTGCCCAAAAATAATTGCGGATTTTTCATATAGTTGACAAAATTTTTTCACTGCTTTTGACTCTGTAATTGCATTCTTTCTTCTGTCAGTTATCAGCTGTAGCTTTTAGCTTGCTTTAGAAAAAAAGTATATTTGATTAAAGTTCATTCTAAGTTTTATTACAAATGCATTTACTTTCTTTTAAAAAATCCGCAATTACTTTTTGGGCAACCCAATAGAAAACGAATAGAATGAAGTACTTGGGAGTGGTCTTCCAGGTGAATATGCAATTCACGAGGCACATAGATGAGGTACTCCGCAGGGGCAGGGCCGAGCTTCACTCCGAGTATTGAATGCTGAATGGGAGAGAGGGCCTAAGTCTTAAGGTTTAAACTTTCGATTTACAAACAAATAGTTCCCCGTATGGTCTACAGTTTCGTCCCACCAGATGCAGAGATGTTACTAACCGTGCTGTTTTATGGTTCTGAAGCATGGGTACTTTTGATAGCAGATGAGGCAGTACTTGGAGTGTTTGAGAGAAAGATACTTCATAAAATATATGGACCAGTTTGCGTTAATGGAGAATATAGGCGGCGTATAAACCACGAGCTGTATGACAACGATAGCATCAAATACAACGGCTGCGTTGGCTAGGTCATGTTGTCAGAATGGATGAAGAAGCTCCAGCAAAGAAGTCTTTTGAAGGCAAACACGGTGGTACACGCAAACCTGGATGACCAAAAGCCTGATGGAAAGATCAATTGGTGGGAGACACCTCGAGACACTTGGTGTCTGAGATTTTAGAATAAGCGCAGAAGATCGAGGCGCAGACTGCCTTGAAGTAAGGAGAAGAAGGAAGGTTTTGGGCGACTATACAAGTCCGAGTTGCCGTACTGTCCATGATGGCGCCTGCATGGCACTTATCGATGGCTATATGACAGCACAGGTCATTGATCACCTTCTGGAGGTACCAAGGACATCCCAATTGTAAAGTTCAATCCTGCCCGTCAACCGGGTAGTACTTTGATCGATCTTCCGATTAGACAGTGACCTGTCTGGACGGACACCATGACTGAGACGTCTGCTCTAGCCAGTGACAGCAAAGCTATGGGACTGACGGGTTCGATAATATGGTTTATAGTTTGTAGCAGTTGCGGGGGGATGGTGAGCCTTGTCACGGCATGAATTTCTGATTTTGATTTTGTTTTGGTTCTTATGTTCATACGTTTTCTTAGATTGCTAATTTAGTGACAGACTTAGTTAAGGAAAGATAATGGGGGCTTCTTGGGGTTTACTACCCTTTCCCTGAGGATATGACAGACTTAGTTAAGGAAAGATAATGAGGGCTTCTTGGGGTTTACTACCCTTTCCCTGAGAATATGACAGTAACCAGTGATGCCAACATAGGATTTCATAAACGAGGTGGCCTTGCCGCGTAGTTTAAAGTGTATAACTAGGAGATCGAGATTGAACTTAGATACATAGAATGTCATTGTATTTTTATAAGAATTTGGCAAATAAAGATTGAATTGAAGGAAAATCTGATCCAGCCTCAAAAAGCTGACAGAACATACATTCATAAATTATCGATGAAAACATAATTTTTTATTCCCTGATTCTCTTAAGGCATGCATCGCCAATAGTTTTCACCTTGAGCTAGTCGACGGTTTTACATCTGACTCATGAAGGATGTTGGTAAGAAATGAAGCTGAATTATTTTTTATGGCATTCATTAGTTACAAAGGCAATCCATTCCATTCGCTGTCCCTATTCTAAATAGCAGCAAAAATTTTTAAATTTTAATTCTTTTGTTCTAGGACAATTTGTTAATCCCTACAAAGACAAAAAACCACTTAACTTTATGTCCACTCCAACAAATTAATATATGCAATAAAAATAGTTGTTCTACCTTTCTAGCAGGAGAAAAAAAATATTTTGTAGGAAACAGTCAAACAACAAATGCCTACATTTCAAACTCTTATCATTTTGTAAGATTTTTCAAACTCAATTCGTTTCTTTTATTATTTTATGCCACCTTAAGCGGCGTTTGCTCTTTTTTTTCTCTTTTTTTTTGGTTGCCCAGCCTTTGCCAATGGTTGTATGGGCTATATGTCGCTTTGGAGAACGGCAAAGAAAAAAAGATCTCTACAATTTACATTACATCCATTAAGAATATAAAGAATTTCAAGTTTTACTACATACCAATCTCAGTATGCACATGGAAGGAAGAAAAAGAAAAAAAACCAAACGACAGCATAGAACAACATGCTCTGGTATAAACATGTCGTTTTGGCCGCTCATGCGAGCATATTTACTTATGTAGTACCTCGAGTGGACCCGATGGAATGGTAGTGCCATTACCGGGCAAAATAAGACCACTAAACTAAGACGAATGTGACGACGACGACGTCGACGAGCATGGCAGCGCCGCGGCCGCCTCAACTAACCAGATGACAAAAAACCAAACGAAAATCCAAGAAAATCGGTGATGGTGGTGTGCCATAGTAGCCATTACATTGGATCAGAGGAACCTTGCCAAGAGGAGTATCTAGCCAGCCGCCACAGCAACAAATAGAGATTTGCTTTTAAAACAAAATGTCACTTAAAATGGAAAGTCATTCATCTTCTTGGGTGCTAAAGATAAAGCAGCGCACCACACTAAAAGTTGCATCAAAACTTCAGGCGGAGAAGAAGAAAACAAAAAGACAAAAAAAAAAACGCCACAGACGCGAATGATCATCAAACAAAAACGAACATCACAAACTAAACTTGAAAGTAAAAATTAATGTCTAGTTCGAGTAAGAGGTAAATAGTCGCCACAGAAAGGACAATGACAATAAAATATACGAGGGTTGATAGCAACATTCTTAATTTGTTAAAAGTCGAGTAGCAGCTCTACCCGTTTGAGGTGCTTTATTTTGCAATGTTAACAATTTGTTTTGTAATCATAAAGAAATGCTGAAATGCTTTGGCTATTTTTCATCAAGCCTTAACTAAGTGTTAAGTGTTCGTTTTAGAGAAACCATGCAACCCACAAATTGCAAAGTTGTGGAAGAGCAAATAACAATTTTGGAGGCCTTACAGACCATAAGTAAAAACAAGTAAGAGCATGTTAAGTTCGGCCGGGCCGAATCTTATATACCCTCCATCATGGATCGCATTTGTCGAGTTCTTTGCGCAGTATCTCTTTTTAGGTAAACAAAGAATAATCAATATGGACGGAGGAGGAGGTGGAGCTATATCAAGTTATAGTCCGATTCGGGGCTCAAGAAGTAAAATCGGGAGATCGGTTTCGATTCGATTCAGCCCATATTGCACACGTATGTTCAATCTATGCGATATCGGATGAGAATTGCGCTCTCTAGACGATCAAGAAGTCAAGACCCAAGATCGGTTTATATGGCAGCTATATCGGGTTATGGACCGATTTGGACCATAATACGCACAGTTGTTGGAAGTGATATCAAAACACTAAGTGCAAAATTTCAGTCAAATTGGATGAGAATTGCGCCCTCTAGAGGCTCAAGAGGTCAAGACCCAAGATCGGTTTGTATGACAGTTATATCAGGTTATGGACCGATTTGAACCATGCTTGGCATATTTGTTGGAAATCATAACAAAACACTACGTGCAAAATTTCAGTCAAATCGGATAGGAATTACGCCCTCTAGAGGCTCACGAAGTCAAGACCCAAGATCGGTTTATATAGCAGCTATAGCAGGTAATGGACCGATTTGAACCATACTTCGCACAGTTGTTGGAAGTAATATCAAAACACTATGTGCAAAATTTCGGTCAAATTGGATGAGAATTGCGCCCTTTAGAGGCTCAAGAAGTCAAGACCCAAGATCGGTTTATATGGCAGCTATATCATGTTATGGACCCATTTGGACCATACTACGCACAGTTGTTGGAAGTGATATCAAAACACTAAGTGCAAAATTTCAGTCAAATTGGATGAGAATTGCGCCCTCTAGAGGCTCAAGAAGTCAAGACCCAAGATCGGTTTATATGGCAGCTATATCGGGTTATGAACCGATTTGGACCATACTACGCACAGTTTTTGAAAGTGACATCAAAACACTATGTGCAAAATTTCTGTCAAATCGGACGAGAATTGCGCCCTCTAGGGGCTCAAGAAGTCAATTTCAGTCAAATCGAACGAGAATTGCGCCCTCTAGGGGCTCAAGAAGTCAAGATCCAAGATCGGCTAGCTCTACTCCTACAAAAGTTAGCGTGCTTTCGACAGACGGACGGACGGACAGACAGACGGACAGACAGACGGACAGACAGACGGACAGACAGACGGACAGACAGACGGACAGACAGACGGACGGACATGGCTAGTTCGACTCAAAATGTCACGACAATCAAGAATATATTTACTTTATGGGGTCTTAGATGCATATTTCGAGGTGTTACCAACAGAATGACGAAATTAGTATACCCCCCATCCTATGGTGGGTGGTATAAAAAGTAGAAATGTGCTAAGTTTGGTCGAGCCGAATCTTAGGTACCCTTAACCATGAATACCGCTTAAAATTTACCCTTATTAACTAACTCAGTTAGGTTAGGTTAGGTTGGAAAGAGAGTGCATTTATTAATCCGCCCCATGCCACTATGGACATACACCTAAGCCAGTAATTGCAAAAAAAAAATAGAATGTTTGGAATTTCCCGCTACTTACAAAATCCTTAATTGTTTTCCAAGCCACTCCCCTAAGTTTGTTCATGTCTGGTTTATGTCCCCACCTAAGTGCCAATATCTGTTAGACGCGAAGTCGGCCAATGATATAGGAAATGCTCCAACGTCTTGTCATCTTATCCCAATGCCCTACACATACTACAACCTGCCTCTCCGATTTTAAGTGAGCTCGTAGTCCTATGTGTCCTGACATATTTTTTTTTGCAAATTTTTGCCCATGAACATTCCACTAAGAAACGGGGGCAAACTTCTCACATATCAATGAGTGCAGTCCGATTCAAGTTTAAGCTCAATGATAAGGGGCCTTCTTTTTATAGCCGAGTCCGAGCGCCGTGCCGGAGAGAAGTTTTACATGGGATGGTACCTCACAAATGTTGCCAGAATTAGGAGGAGAAAACCACCGATGGTGGCGGACATGCTAACCTCTGCGCTACGGTGACATCCATAATACCCGCTATAATACAAATAGCTATACCAACCTCCTTTTTACTTTCTTTCAGTAATAGCCTCGTCTTCTCACTATCTGGATCGTCGCCCACGCCCCAAACCAAGTTTATTGACGGCAGTCCTCTGACCTTCACCGCCAAATCGTCTGCCCTTTCATTCCCTCTTAATCCATTATGGCACCCAAACGATGCGGATTTTGTCATCCTCAGAGAAGGCGTTAGTCTCCTTCTTACACTACAAGACTGATCGTGACCTTGCCGCCCTGGTTGTTATTGTCCTGATGTTTAGCTCATTGTCCGTAAAGATGTTCCCACTCGACGTCATCGCTTTATCACAACACCACCGCACGCATTCCTTGATGGCCCGGATCTCCGTCTGCAGTACCGTATTCTGCCTAGGCAGTCGAAAACAAATCTCTGTCCCTAGGTTCTCAATGTAGACCCCAGGCCCAAGGCCCACTCTGCCCCCTAGCTTTGATCCATCTGTGAAGCATGATCTTCCGGAAGGCAATACCGTAGTTCCTTCAATCCAAGACTATGCCGCTGGCAGCAGTAACTCGCATTCGACCTGAAGTGTCGTCTCAGATATTCGATCGGAAACCTCTTCCTTTTCCTCCAGTTTTCCTATCGCCGCCTCAATTATACCGCGATGGTATGAGCTGCACCTATCCTCTATCCATTCTCCCATCGCCTAACCACAGTTCTTGCCTCACACTTAATTTGTATATCTATGGCCCCCCCACTAGGAGGGGCGTGGTCCTCATTGCTTCGCCCATGCCAAGCCAACATGTTCTCTGAACCTGTTGTATTATCCTTACGGTGCACTGTTTCTCCATCGCACTCACCAAACTATTGAGGTGTAAGTAAGTATTGGTCTAATCACGCTCTTGGAGAGCTATTGGACTACTCTCGGATTCACACAGTCTTAACACCTGTGAGCTTTTTCGGTAAGCACTTGAATGTGACCCTTCCAATTCAATTTCTTGTCCAAGATCACTCCTAAGTATTTCACCTTGACAGATATCGAAATCATTCTATTGAGCAAACGTGGTGAGTCAAATTGGCCCACCTTCGTCTTTCCGTGAAGAGGTAGATTTCAGTCTTCCCTGGGGTAACATTGAGATTCCTAGGGTAGCCCAGTCGTATGCCATCTGCAAGACCTTTTCAGCCCTTCTGCATAGCTGGTTCGGATCCTTCCCTCTTAGAAGTATTTAAACATCGTCTGCGTATCAGACAGGTTCAAATCCCTCTTCAGTCAGCATCCTTATAGATTATTTGTGGTGGTTGCCCATAAGAGTGGTGATAAAATGCCTCCCCTGTGTCGTGCCTTGTTCCCCTTTCTCCTTTATATTTATGCCAAAGGGCACATAATTTGTCCACTTGTTCCTTAGCATAAGGTTTAACCAGTCTCTAAGGACCCGGTCCGTCCGGTACTGGTCTAAGGATTGGCTCAGTGTGTCGGTCCGCACATTGTTAAAGGCCTCCTAGATGTCAATGCTTACCACCAATGTCTTGGCATCGAAGGATTCTTCTATTTTATGCATAACCTCGTGCAAGGCAGTACCCACCGACCTTCCCTTGACATAGGCATGATGTTTGTATTTGAGGATTTCGACGGATGTCCTACTCTATATCATGGTATCCACTACACGTTCCATGGTTTTGAGTAGATAGGACGTAAGGCTTATAGGTCTGTATCCAAATCTGGACCGATCTGAAACAAATTGAAGAAGAATGTCGAAGAGCCTAATACAACTCACTGTCCAAAATTTCGGCGAAATCAGACAATAAATGCGTCTTTTATGGGTCCAAAACCTTAAATCGAGAGATCGGTCTATATGGCAGCTTTATCCAAATCTGGACCGATCTGAGACAAATTGAAGAAGAATGTCGAAGGGCCTAACGCAACTCACTGTCTCGAATTTCGGCGACATCAGAAAATAAATGCGCATTTTATGGGCCCAAAACCATAAATCGAGAGATCGGTCTATATAGCAGCTATATCCAAATCTGGACCGATCTGTTCCATATTGCAGAGGTATGTCGAGAAGCTTAACCTAACTCATTGTCCCAAATTTCGGCGGCATCGGACAATAAATGCGTCTTTTATGGGTCCAAAACCTTAAATCGAGAGATCGGTCTATATGGCAGCTACATTCAAAACTGGACCGATCTATGCCATATTGCAGAAGTCGAGAAGCTTAACCTAACTCACTGTCCCAAATTTCGGCGACATCGAACAATAAATGCGCCTTTTATGGTCCCAAAACTTTAAATAGAGAGATCGGTCTATATGGCAGCTATATCCAAATCTTGACCGATCTGTGCCATATTGCAGAAGTATATCGAAGGGCTTAACTTAACTCACTGTCCCAAATTTCGGCAAAATTGGGCAATAAAGCCATATTTATTGTCCGATTTTTGCCGAAATTATAGGCCTAAAGACATTAAATCGGCTGATCGGTCTATATGGGGGCTGTATCAAAATATAGTCCGATATAACCCATCTTCGAACTTAACCTGCATATGGACAAAAAAAAAGAATCTGTGCAAAGTTTCAGCTCAATATCTCTATTTTTAAAGACTGTAGCGTGATTTCACCAGACAGACGGACGGACATGTCTAGATCGTCTTAGATTTTTACGCTGATCAAGAATATATATGATTTATAGGGTCGGAAATGGATATTTCGATGTGTTGCAAACGGAATGACGAAATAAATATACCCCCATCCTTCGGTGGTGACTATAAAAAGAAATGGGCCTTTAAATAGGATCAACAAATTTCACAGAAATTTTGTCTTTAGAGCAAATATCAGGTTTTTCTTTAGAAAAAAATGCAATATGTTACCTTCGTAAAAATATTTTTTCGATCCTCCCTAATACTGTTACGTAGGCTTTCATATTTTCTATGTTGCAAAAAATATTAAAATTCCAACAAAATTTTTTTTGCATCCCCCCCTCTTCTGGACAACAGCAATATCCCTATTTATGCACGGCCCAACAATTACCAGACACACGTAACACAGATGATGGTGGAATTAACCAACACCACCATCTCCATCACCACCACCACCACCACTAGAAATAATAACCAAGTCACGGGAAATGCAAAAATCGTTAAACGAAAATACATTCATTTCACCTCTTTATTGGTCTACGCATAAAATTAAACAATCATATGTACGCTATGTGAATGCAACGTGTGCTGCCAAACAGGCGATAGGTTGGTCAACTCCCTACAGAGTCCCCTCGGAAACTAGCCACAACAACGGACAATGGCAGCCTAAAGAAGCACTACCACCTGCTGTGCTTTGTGTGTATGGGTTTTGCCATAATGCCGATTCAAAGGCGGCAGCACGCAGGCGCAAAGCGTTATGCTAAGCAAAAAAAGTTACAAAAACGAAAATTTTTCTTAGGAAAAATTATTTACCATGCGTATTCAAATATGAAGGCACACACATGAGACTGGCTGCATTTGAGATTAGCTGCAAAATATAAATGTGGTACTATGCGATGGTTGCACCCAACAAATATATTGGGGTCATGAATGCATCCTTTAAACTAAAAATCAGGTCAATTGGGGTAAGTTGATGGATGGATTATTCTTTTGTGTTAATGGTTTAGCAAAAGCTGAGCATATTACAACATTAATCAACTTGAAAAGCTTTGCGAATTTGTGAATTTCCAAAATTAATGATTAGTATGGTTGCCCAAAAAGTAATTGCGGATTTGTTTAAAAGAAAGTAAATGCATTTTTAATAAAACTTAGAATGAACTTTAATCAAATATACTTTTTTACACTTTTTTTCTAAAGCAAGCTAAAAGTAACAGCTGATAACTGACAGAAGAAAGTATGCAATTACAGAGTCACAAGCCGTTGAAAAAATTTGTCAACGCCGACTATATGAAAAATCCGCAATTACTTTTTGGGCAACCCAATAATTTAGGTTTTTCAATTGATACGGTGCCTAAATATTTAGGCAACTTTTGAGCAGCCAGCGTTATCGCCAAGTTTTCGTTGCTAATTAAAATTTCTTTAATATGTTTGAACATCTGGTTCAGCTTAAGTACTATGCTGGGCATTTTGCTCACTGGGTTACTCAGTTAAGATGAAGTAAAAATAGATTGCAACAGTCATTCAGCAGCAGCAGGTTAAATGTTAGACTCCCCCCAGTCAAGCAAACAGCAAGGGGTTGTTGCTTGAGGCTAAAATTCAAAGTAGAAACGAAGTTAAACAAATAAAACGCTGCCGCATTTTTAGCAAAATTCAAATATTTTGCTGCCGAGATAAATTGAAGCGCTTTGTCTTTCTAATGGTCTTAAATCTAATTTGGCAAGTAATGGAATACATTACAACTCTCATGCAAAGAATATGACATATGAGTCAACTCCTTGTGTTTATAAAAACTTACAATTCTGGAAAATGATGGACTATTTAATATGGTCAGGCTTTTAATTATTCATATCTAATATGATTGGCGAAATATGAAGGCGATACCCACCAGCTCGGGTATATATGTGAACCACCTTTCGTCAAACCCCGCATACCTTATGTCCCATGGCAGCTATATCGAAATATGGTCCGATTTGAACCAAATACTAATAAGTACAAGTCATTGTTCAGTTGTGTTTAACAAAAAATTGGTCGCTTTAGTCGCTATATCTAAAAATAAACCTATCTGAACCATATACGATACGGGATGAACCCGGCCGATACGGGATGACTATGAAACCACCACACAGGCTGGAACTTTCAGCTCCAACTTGTGTGGTGCCCATCGTTATCACGGCAAGCTTAGCTGAAAGCTACCGGGCGCGTCCACAGGTTGCTGATGGTGGAAAGCTCCGTTTTTATGCGGAGTAGCTGCGAATGAGGCCGCGGGCAGTCAGCGATTTTCGAGAGCAGAGTCTCAGTGAGGAGTCAGGTGACACTGACTCTTAATTAAATACTGAGTGCCAATGATACTCGAGATGACAAGGCGAGTCATTGGCGAATTCAAATAACCAATGGCCAACATCAGCGTCTGTTCCCAGGATAGGGGCGGCTGGCGGCGAGCGTCGGATCTTGGAGCAAGCGGCTCGCGTCAACGAGAAATACATGTGCGATCCCACAAAACCCATGTGGTTTTAGGGCGCTGGGCCAATAACCTGCCCCCGAAAAACTAAGAGAATCACTATAAGAAACAAAGGCATAGTAAAAACGGGACCCCTGATGTGGACGACCCACGCAAACGAAAACTAGAGGCTCAAGAAGTCAAGATCCCAGATCGGTTTATATGGCAGCCATATCAGGTTATGGACCGATTTGAACCATACTTGGCACAGTTGTTGGATATCATAACAAAACACCTCAGGCAAAATTTCATTCAAATCAGATAGGAATTGCGCCCTCCAGAGACTCAAGAAGTCAAGTCCCCAGATCGGTTTATATGGCAGCTATATCAGGTTATGGGCCGATTTGAACTATACTTGGCACAGTTGTTGGATATCATAACAAAACACGTCGTGCAAAATTTCATTCCAATCGGATAGGAATTGCGCCCTCCAGAGACTCAAGAAGTCAAGACCCAAGATCGGTTTATATGGCAGCTATATCAGGTTATGAACCGATTTGAACCATACTTGGCACAGTTGTTGGATATCATAAAAAAACACGTCGTACAAAATTTCATTCCAATCGGATAAGAATTGCGCACTCTAGAGGCTCAAGAAGTCAAGACCCAAGATCGGTTTATATGCCAGCTATATCAGGTTATGGACCGATTTGAACCATACTTGGCACAGTTGTTGGATATCATAACAAAACACGTTGCGCAAAATTTCATTCAAATCGGATAATAATTGCGCACTCTAGAGGCTCAAGAAGTCAAGACCCAAGATCGGTTTATATGGCAGCTTTATCAAAACATGGACCGATATGGCCCATTTACAATACCAACTGACCTACACTACACTAAGAAGAATTTGTGCAAAATTTCAAGCGGCTAGCTTTATTCCTTCGGAAGTTAGCGTGCTTTCGACAGACAGACGGACGGACAGACGTACGGACGGACGGACGGACGGACGGACGGACGGACAGACGGACGGACGGACAGACGGACGGACGGACAGATGGACGGACGGACAGACGGACGGACATGGCTAGATTGACATAAAATGTCGCGACGATCAAGAATATATATTCTTTATGGGGTCTCAGACGAATATTTCGAGTAGTTACAAACAGAATGACGAAATTAGTATACCCCCCATCTTATGGTGGAGGGTATAAAAAGTATCATGATTTGCAGATTTGCACCTGGAATGTCCGCACTCTCTATAGAGAAGATGCAGTATACGCGCTGGCGGATGTATTAGAGAAGTACAAGGCAGATATTACCGCCTTACAGGAAGTGCGATAGACTGGGAATGGGGTCACTACAACACCAAACGGTAACGAACTGCCATCACACGAGCCATGAATTTGTGCTAAGTCGGAGATTGAAACACCTTGTCTCCATCTTTACTCCGGTGGAAGAAAGGCTAGCCACAATCCGAATAAAAGCCAAATTCTTCAACATCAGCCTTATTTGTGCCCATGTCCCGACGGAATACAAAGACCAGCAGACCAAGGATATTTCCTACGAGCGCCTAGAGAGTGAAAATATGACCGCTGCCCCGCCCATGATATTAAAATCGTTGTGGGAGATTTTCATGCGAAAATAGGGAAGGAAGACATTCTTGGTCCAACAGTCGGAAAATTTAGCCCACACGAAGAAACTTCCCATTATGGATTGAGGCTGATAGATTTCGCCGCGGCAGAGAAGATGGTAGTTAGCAGAACCAGATTTCAACATCGAAGGATTCACACGGCCACATGGTTGTCAACCGATCAGAACACAAGAATCCCTGGCACGGCATAGCTGTTAACACCACAAAGGCTGGAACATTGAGGTCCGATCTGTATGGTGTTTATTGCTGACACGAGAAATTTAGCTGCCAGCTACTGGGCGCGTCCACAGGTTCCGGATAGTGGAATGCTCTATACGGAGTAGCTGCAAAGGCAGTCGAAGACAATCAGCGGTATCGAGCGACGAGTCTCAGTGAGAGTCCGGGTGGCACCGGCTCTTGCACAAATACTGAATGCCTGAGTGATGGCCGAATGACAAGGCGAGTTATTGGCGACTTTCAATCGGTCTGTTGGACCTGCGTAAGCAGGAGCTTGACGAGGATCGCCACCTCCACAAGAAAATCGAGTTATAATATATGGAAGGCAATCATGTACATGTATAATCGATTCGGGGAGCAAACATAGATTCGGATCATTACCTTGTTGCAGCAAATGTTCGAACCCGTCTGGCGAGGAAAATACAATCTGACACTGCACGGAAGCTGGACATTGAAAAGCTGCAAATACAACAGAAGGCAATGGCTAACTCCACTCGATTGACCCAACTGCTTAATGAAAGCACTCCTTGTCTCGATGATATAATGGCGCAGTGGCAAACCATTGCCCACTCCATGGAAAATGCCGCAAAATCCGTGTTTGCGTGCCGGAAGCCTCCCCCCAAGAAACCCATGGTACGACCAAGAGTGTCGAGATGCTACTGAAACCAAGAATGCGGCATATAGAGCAACCCTGCAATCAGTAGCAATCGGGAGAAAAGGAGAGAGCAGAAACGTCTATTCCGCAGAAAGAAAAAGGAAATGGAAAGACGTGAGTGTGAGCGAATTAAGATGTACCGGAGTCAGAATGAAGTGCGGAAATTCTACCAAAGAATTAAACATCAAACCGATGGCAGGCACATCCTCCTGCAGGGACAAAGGTGGAAATCTGGTAACAGACACAGATAACATGCTGAGGATATGGAAAGAATATTTTACCCAACTGTTAGTGTCCGATGTTGGCGACGAAGAGGATACCGCTGAACCAATCCCTGATGATGGTATAGAATGTTTACCTCCTAGTCAGAATGAGGTCCAAGTAGCAGTGACCGGACTAAAGAACAATAAGGTAGCAGGAGCCGACGGGTTACCCGCTGAACTGTTTAAGACCGGAGGCGACACGCTGAAAAGGCATATGCATCGGCTTATCTGCGCAATCTGGAAGAACGCATACCCCATGATTGGAACCTCAGCATACTATGTCCCGTACACAAGAAAGTAGGCAAGACGAAATGTGCCAACTACAGAGGAATAAGTCTCCTCCCCCCATCGCATACAAGATACTCTCGAGCGTACTGTGTGAAAGATTAAAACCTAAAGTCAATGAGATAATTGGGCCCTATCAATGCGGCTTTAGACCTGGTAAATCCACCCTAGACCAGATATTCACACTGCGCCAAATCCTGGAAAAGACCCGAGAAAAACAAATCAACACCTACCATCTCTTTGTTGACTACAAAGCCGCTTTCGATACTCCTTTTCGTTCAAAGGTATTTCAAGCCATGTCCGAGTTTGCAAAATTTATAAGACTCTGCAGGATGACATTTGCTGATACGGGTTCCTCACTAAGAATAGGAAAGATCCTCTCCGAATCATTTAATACCAAACGAGGTTTCAGACAAGGAGACAGCCAATGGTGTGATCTCTTTAATATCCTGTTGGAGAAGAATATACGAGATGCAGATGTGAATAGATATGGCACACTAATCACAAGAGAGCACATGCTACTCGCCTATGGCGATAACATCGATATCATAGGTCGGTCGCCGGAAGTAGTAACTGCTGCCTTTGAAAGAACCGAAAGAGAGTCAATGAGAATAGGTCTGGCAGTAAATGGAGATAACACGAAATGAATGGTTTCAACTCCCAAAAAGCCTTGCACAACCGAGCTGATAACCTAAATGGAGAAAGTTGGGAACCACAACTTTGAGATAGTCAGTAACTTTATCTACCTCGGCACCGCCGTAACCGAAATGAATGATGCCAGTTTTGAGCTTAAGCGAAGAATAATACTGGCAAACAGATGCTACTTTGGATTAAACAAGCAGTTTAGAAACAAGGCCACCTCTCGACAGACGAAGACTACACTTTACAAGACACTGATACTACCCGTGCTGTTATATGGTTCTGAGGCATGGGGACTTGTGAAAGCAGATGAGGCAGTTCTTGGAGTATTTGAGAAAAAGATTTTTCGTAACATATATGGACCAGTTTGCGTTAAAGGAGAATAGAGGTGACGTATGAACCACGAGCTGTATGACGACGATAGCATAGTTACACTCATCAAAATACAACGGCTGCGTTGGCAAGGTCATGTTGTCAGAATGGATGAAGAAGCTCCAGCAAAGAAGTCTTGTTAAGGCAAACTTTTGAAGGAAAGATCAATTGGTAGGAGACACCTCGAAACTTGGTGTCAGAGATTTTAGAATGAGCGCAGAAGATCTAGGCGCTTGGAACGCTATTCTACGTTCGGCTAGTGAAACAAATATTCTGTCATAGTCAATTAAAGTAAGCTTTAACATATTGGTTTGCCCAAAAAGTAATTGCGGATTTTTTAAAAGAAAGTAAATGCATTTTTAATAAAACTTAGAATGAACTTTAATCAAATATACTTTTTTGCACTTTTTTTCTAAAGCAAGCTAAAAGTAACAGCTGATAACTGACAGAAGAAAGAATGCAATTACAGAGTCACAAGCTGTGAAAATATTTGTCAACGCCGACTTTATGAAAAATCCGCAATTACTTTTTGGGCAATCCAATAGCTCCACAAAAAATAGTCTAAAGTTATTAAATCGCACGACCTAGGCGGCCAATTGACCGGTGCCGAATGTGAAATAAAATTTTCACCGAACTCGCCTCTCAATAAATCCCTAAGGGCATTTTCGTTCTAGGCATGTTAAATTCGGAAATGGGCTAAATGAGAAATTATTCTGATATTGATCCCATATAAACCGATCTTCTGAATACACATCTAAAGCTCACAAAAAAGTATTTTTAAGCGTTTTGCTTGTCAATGAGTGCTATCCGATTCAAGTTTAAGCTCAATGATAAGGGCCTCCTTTCTATAGCCGAGTCCGAACGGCGTGCCGCAGTGCTACACTTTTTTTTGGGAAAAGTTAGATCTTCAACACTTATGTCAAATATTCCACATTTGGCTTTAACTTTCATATTGAAGCTATTGGCGATTAGACTTTGTCAAAAGCCGACAAATTTGTGTTTCTTTGTGTAGCACTGTTTCTTTGGGTAGTTGAAAAAATAATCAAAAATTTTTAAATTCAAAAACCACCCACATTTGGCATTCACCAATGTAATTGTTGATTGCTTAAAGACTACCTACTCCTCCTCCATCTCCCATAGAAAAAGACTTAAGCAAAAGGCTTAATTTTATCATATGTCCGCGAATTGTTTTAAATAATGGCATTAAGTCTTTGTGGCAAACTATTGTCAGAGCAAACTAAGAAAATGTCTTAATAAAAACCAATTATGTTTCACAAAACCCACAATAATCACGTTAAATCGTGTTGTTGATGTGCATGGTGTTCTCCTACATTGTTTGGGTCTTTATAGAGTTGAGGGCAGAAATGATATCAAATGAATGAAAATGTTTCCAACACGATTTAATAATGCATTGAGTATATCAGCATGAAAGAGATCTTAGATTTTAATTAAACAAACTTTCATTTTCTATGTTGTGGTGTATGAAGAGCTCTGTTATGATTTCCTTGAGAGCTGAAGCGAAGGAAAAAGTGTTGGCCTGTTTGAAATATGAATACGCTACATATTGCTGTGGCAAAAATTGCAAGTAAACTTTGAAAATAATTGCATTTTTCTAATGGAAATGGGATTTATTTTCCTAATTATTACAAAATCCGTAATTGTTCTCCATACCACTCGCCTAAGTTGGTTTCTTATCTGGTATCGTGTCCCCACCTTAGTAGCGATGTCTGTTAGCCGCGAAAGTTGGGCAATGATATAGGAAGTGCTCCAACGTCTAATCATCTTCCCCGCATGCCCTACACATGCTGTCACTTGCCCCACCGATTTTGCATAAGCGAGCTGGTAGTCCTATGTGTCCCGTTATGACACCAAAAGCTATACTAACCTCCTTCTTACTTCCTTTCAGTTATAGCCTCGTCCTTTAACGATCCGGTTCACCCCATAGGATTTTCGCCATCCTGCCGACCGTTTATCGCGCCCGACCTTAAATCGGACTGTGTCGACCCGAAAGTCTTCGCGTTAACCAAGTTTATCGCTGGCATTTCTTTGGCCTTCACTGCCAAATCGTCTGCCCTTTCATTCCCATAACGGGAATCTATTACTCCATTACGGCCGGGCAGTCAAACGATGCGGACGATGTGTCATCCGCAGAGAAGCCATTAATCTCCTTCCTACACTGCAAAACTGTTCGTAAGCTTACCGTCCTGGTTGTTATTGTCCATATGGCAATTTTACTGTCGGTAAAGATGTTCACAATCGACGTCCTCGCGTTAACATCATACCACCTCACGCATTCCATAATCGTCCGGATCTCAGCCTGCAGGACCGTATTATGGTCAGGCAGACCCAAAGACCTACCTTGTCCAAGACGTTTCGTGAGCTTACCGTCCTGGTTGTTATTGCCCATATGGCAATTTTACTGTCGGTAAAGATGTTCACAATCGACGTCCTCGCGTTAACATCAAACCACCTGACGCATTCCATAATCGCCCGGATCTCCGCCTGCAGTACGGTATTATGGTCAGGCAGACCCAAAGACCTACCCTGTCCCCTGTCATCCGTATAACATGATCTTCCAGAAGGCAATACTAGGGTTCTGCCTCGCACTCGACCTCAAGTATCGTCTCAGGTATCCCATCGGAAATCTCTTCCTTCCTTCCAGGTTTTCTAACGTCGCCTCGATTATACCACGATGGTATGAGCTGCATGCAGCCTTAATCCATTCTCCCATCGCCTTCAGTCTCATGGCCGCAGTGACCACCTTAGATTTAATCTGTATGTTAATGGGTGGGAGATCTAGAATAGTCTCCAGTGCCCTAGTGGGCATGGTCCTCATTGTTCCGCCTATGCCAAGCCAACTCGTCTCTGAACTTGCTGTATGGTCCTAACCTTGCACTTTTTCCCCATAGCAGTTCACCAAACTATGTAAATAAGTAAGTATTGGTGTAATCATGCTTCTGTAGAGCCAGTGGACTATCCTCGAATTCAGGCCCATTTCGAGCCTACGGCCCGTCTACATAGTGTCCAACATCTGTGGGCCGTCTCAGTACGCTCCTGAATATGACACCTCCAATTCAGTTTACTATCCAAGACCACTCCTTAGTATTTGACCTTGCCAGATATCGAAATCGTTTTATTGAGGAAACATGGTGCGTCAAATTGGCCCACCTTCTTCTTTCTCATGAACAGGCATATTTCAGTCTTCTCTGGGTTAAAACTGAGACCCCTGTGTCTAGCCCAGTCATATGCGATGTACAAGACTCTTTCGGCCCTTCTGCACAGCTGATACGGATCCTTAACCCTAAGAAGTATTATAACATAGTCTGCATAAAAGAAGGGTTCAAATCCCCACTCATTGAGTATCCGGTGGTCACCCAAAGAAGTGGCGACAAAATGCCCCCCTGTGGCGTGCCCTGTACCACTTTCTCCCTTATGTTAATGTCATTGGGCCCGCAATTGATCCACCTGTTCCTTAGCATATGGTGTATCCATTCTCTAAGGATTCGGTCTACCCGGTACTGGTCTAAGGATTGTATCAATGCGTCGGTCCGCACATTATTAAACGCCCCTCGATATCAATGCAAACCGCCAATGTGTAGGTCTTGGCAGTGAAGGATGCTTCTATTTTATGCATTACCTCAGTCTCCACCGACCTTTCCTTGACATAAGCATGGTGTTTGTATTTGAGCAGTTCCCTGGATGTTCTTCATCTTTATCATGGTGTCCACAATACGTTCCATGGTTTTGAGTAGAAAGGACGTAAGGCTTATAGGTCTGTAGGCCTTTGGTGTCGCATTACTAGCCTTACTGTGCTTGGGTACCACCACATAGCCTGCCTCTTGCTGTAGTAACGCCGGAAATATTCTATCAGGTCCGGGTGACTTAAATGGTTTGAAGCTCCCTAAGGATTCCTTCACCATAAATTCCGTAATTACAAACCTTCGATCTTTATTCCAAAATTCCGGTGTCTCTGTGAGACCCGTCGTATTCTGTGGCAAATGGGTTTTCATCGAAATCCTCAACATGTCCTCCGTTGTCTCTGCTCTCACTCCCTTGTCGTCTACTAGCGTTTCAGTTTGGACATGGGTTTTAGAGAGAAACTTTTTTTTATCTTGCTGGCGTCATTAATGCTATCGACCTGTTCGAAGAGAAGCTCCCAGAGGGCACGTTTTGCCGCTCTGGTAATCTTCTTGTATTCCTTGAGCCGTTTGTAATACACATCCCAATATACTTCCGCTTTTTTACCACATGCTCTGTTCAAAAGTCTGTGGACCTCTTTCCCAATATTGCGAATCTCCCCGATTATCCAGGGTTTTTGACATTGTCGTCAATGTTGACATTGTCGTCAATGTTGGCATTGTCGTCAATGTTGATATTGTCGTCAATGTTGACATTGTCCTCAATGTTAACATTGTCGTCAAAGTTGACATTGTCATCAATGTTGACATTGTCGTCAATGTTGACTTCGAACCCAGGCGTTCAGCGTCATAGGCGGCGTTCAGCGTCGTGCTAACCTTTGCGCTACGGTGGCCTCCAATATTTTCGGCAACCTATTCTTCAACTCCCTCAGCGGAACAGTAGCACCTGAGATATTGAGCTGAAATTTGGCACAGATACGTCTTTTGATGCACGCTGGTTAAGTTCTTGAACGGGCCAGATCGGACCATATTTGTTATATAGACCGATTTTTCGATAAAGGGTCTAATGCCCATAACAACTTCATTTTTCATCCGATTTTGTTGAAATTTTAAACAGTGAGTATTTTTAGGCCTCCCGACATCTGACCCGAATATGGTTTAGATCGGACCATAGTTAGATATAGCTGCCATATAGACCGATCTGCGGATACAGGGTCCGAAGACCATAAATGTTTTATTTATTGCCCAATTTCGCTGAAATTTAAAACAGTAGGATATCTCAAGCCTCCCAACATCTGATGTAAATATCGTTCAGATCGGACTATATTTAGCTGCTGCCATATAGACCGATCTGCCGATAAAGGGTCTGAAGCCCATAAAAGCTTTATTTATTACCCGATTTCGATGAAATTTGAAACAGTGAATAGTTTTAGGCCTTCTAACATAGGATTCAAATATGGTTTATATCGGACTATATTTAGATATAGCTGCCATATAAACCGATCTCCCAATAAGGGGTCTCCCATAAAAGCCTTATTTTTTATCTGATTTCGATGAAATTTGGAATAGTGCGCAGTTTTAAGCCTCTCAACATCCGCCCCATATATGGTTAAAATAGGACTGTATTTAGATATAGCTGCCATAGAGACCGATCTGTCGATAAAGGGTCTGTAGCCCATAATTAGCTTTATTTATTATTTTTTGAAATTTTAAATACAAAACTCAACAGCGACTTGTATTTATAAGACCACTCAACGCCCGTGCCGAGTTTGGGTGCATAAGTTATCCAATTTTCATCAGATTGTGACTAAAGGTGGTTTACATATATACCCGAGGTGGTGGGTATCCACAGTTCGGCCCGGCCCGGAACTTAATGACCTTTTACTTGTTATTATATGCAAATTCGAAATTTTGCCCATGAACAAACTTCTCACCTATCAATGAGTGCAGTCCAATTCAAGTTTAAGCTCAAAGATAAGGGGCCTCCTTTTTATGGCCGAGTACGAACGGCGTGCCGCAGTGAGACTCTTCTTTGGAGAGAAGTTTTACATGGCATAGTACCTCACAAATGTTGTCAGCATTAGGAGGGGAATTCCGCCGCTGAAATTTTTTTCTGGTGGTCTCGCCAGGATTCGAACCCTGGCGTTCAGCGTCATTGGCGGACATGCTAACCTCTGCGCTACGGTAGCCCCGTATTATATAGATATGTATTATTCGAAGGTACTTCTTGTAGGTGGTACTAAAGAACCACGACTAAACCGCCACATTCCGGAATTTAGGGTGTACACGCTCTCCAAGCATGGGTTGGCGACCCCTCGTTCGGCGGGTGCAGAAGAGGTGGAACGAACGAACGAAATTCTAAATATTTTGTTTATATGTTGACCATGAATGGAGCAACTAAATCTAGGAGGGCATTTATTTACAGGGTATTACAAGTTTCTGCATTTATTTGCAACGCTTAGAAGGAGAAGAGCTAGACCCATTGATAAGTATACCGATCGACCCAGAATCACTTTCTGACGTATGTGAGTCCATGTATTCTTGTAATCAAGGTACAGGTCGTATTTGTTGTCCAATCGTCACGAAATTTTGCAAGTGTCACTTTTTTGGCTTATGGACGAATGCTATTGATTTTGGTACAAATCGGTTGATGTTTCGAAATAGCTCCCATATATATGTATGGCCCGATTTGCAATTAAATGACCGCAGTAGCTACAATTTTCAACCGATCTGCACAAAATTTGGCGCGGATTACTTTGTAACTGATCTTAACATATCTGCAAGATTTCATCAAAATCGGTTCAGATTTGGATATAGCTCCCATATATATGTATCACCCGATTTGTACTGAAATGGCAGTAGTAACTACAATTTTTCACCCATCTGCACAAAATTTGGCACTGATTGTTTTTGTAGAGATCTTAACATATCTGCAAGTTTTCATCAAAATCGGTTCAGATTTGTTTATAGCTCCCATATATATGTATCGCCCGATTTGCACTGAATCGGCCGTAGTATCTACAATTTTCAACCGATCTGCACAAAATTTGGCACGGATTGTTTTGTTAGTGATCTTAATATATGTGCAAGATTTCATCAAAATCGGTTCAAATTTGGATATAGCTCCCATATATATGTGTCGCCCGATTTGCACTTAAATGACCGTAGTAACTACAGTTTTCAACCGATCTGCACAAAATCTGGCAGGGATTGTTTTGTTACTGATCTCAACATATTTGAAAGATTTCATCAAAATCGGTTCAGATTTGGATAGAGCTCCCATATATATCTATGGCCCTATTTGGGCTTAAATGACCACAGTGGCTACAATTTTCAACCGATCTGCACAAAATTTAGCACGGATTGTTGTGTTACCAATCTTAACCTATCTACGAGATTTCCTCCAAATCGGTTCAGATTTAGATATAGCTCCCATACATATGTATCGCCCGATTTGCACTTTAATGGCCGTTGTAACTACAATTTTCAACCAATCTGCACAAGATTTGGCAGGGATTGTTTTGCTACTGATCTTAACATATCTGCAAGATTTCATCAAAATCGGTTCAGATTTGGATATAGCTCCCATATATATGTATCACCCGATTTGTACTGAAATGGCAGTAGTAACTACAATTTTTCACCCATCTGCACAAAATTTGGCACTGATTGTTTTTGAAGAGATCTTAACATATCTGAAAGTTTTCATCAAAATCGGTTCAGATTTGTTTATAGCTCCCATATATATGTATCGCCCGATTTGCACTGAATCGGCCGTAGTAACTACAATTTTCAACCGATCTGCACAAAATTTGGCACGGATTGTTTTGTTAGTGATCTTAATATATGTGCAAGATTTCATCAAAATCGGTTCAGTTTTGGATATAGCTCCCCTATATATGTATCACCGATTTGCACTTAAATGACCGCAGTAGCTACAATTTTCAACCGATCTGCACAAAATTTTGCACAGATTGTTTTTTTTTACCAATCTTAACCTATCTGCGAGATTTCCTCCAAATCGGTTCAGATTTGGATATAGCTCCCATATATATGTATCACTCGATTTGCACTGAATCGGCCGTAGTAACTACAATTTTCAACCGATCTGCACAAAATTTGGCAGGGATTGTTTTGTTACCAATCTTAACCTATCTGCAGGATATCATCAAAATCGGTTCAGATTTGGATATAGCTCCCATATATGTGTATCGCCCGATTTGCACTTTAATGGTTGTAGTACCAACAATTTTCAAACGACCTGTTCGCTATAGCAGTCATATAAAGGGTGATTTTTTTGAGGTTAGGATTTTCATGCATTAGTATTTGACAGATCACGTGGGATTTCAGACATGTTGTCAAAGAGAAAGATGCTCAGTATGCTTTGACATTTCATCATGAATAGACTTACTAACGAGCAACGCTTGCAAATCATTGAATTTTATTACCAAAATCAGTGTTCGGTTCGAAATGTGTTCATTCACCGTAACGTTGCGTCCAACAGCATCTTTGAAAAAATACGGTCCAATGATTCCACCAGCGTACAAACCACACCAAACAGTGCATTTTTCGGGATGCATGGGCAGTTCTTGAACGGCTTCTGGTTGCTCTTCACTCCAAATGCGTCAATTTTGCTTATTTACGTAGCCATTCAACCAGAAATGAGCCTCATCGCTGAACGGTGAATGAACACATTTCGAACCGAACACTGATTTTGGTAATAAAATTCAATGATTTGCAAGCGTTGCTCGTTAGTAAGTCTATTCATGATGAAATGTCAAAGCATACTGAGCATCTTTCTTTTTGACACCATGTCGGAAATCCCACGTGATCTGTCAAATACTAATGCATGAAAATCCTAACCTCAAAAAATCACCCTTTACATGTATCTCTTGCCCGAATTTATAATTGTAGGGTAGGTGTAGGGTATTATATAGTCGGCTCTGCCCGACTTTTGCTTTTCCTTACTGGTGTTATTTTGCCTACAAGTAGTGTGCAATCTTAGTTATTGACTATTCTCTCAAACATATTTGCTATGGTTTTTTGAAGGAAATCTTAATTTCATGGTGCATGTTTTAAATGCCACACTCACATTGTACCACGAATAACACCCACTTTTTTGTTGACTTTTTGCAGTCTTGAATACTATCGCTGATTGTCTCATGGTGTGTGGTGATTGCAGCCCACCATGTGTAGAGCAACAAACTATGATGATAAACAAATTTATTTACAACTTTATTTGCCAAACAACGTCTTAAACTGAAACACCAGGCACGAAGAAACAGCACAACGGCAATTATCACAACAAACCCATCACAAATCCGACAAAAGATTAAATGGCAAAGATAGTAAGTAAATGGGGACAACCAAAAATAAAGCAAAAAAAAAAAAACACAGCCAAATGAATCTCAAGCATTTTGAAAATTGCTTTTATTAAAATAATGAATAGCCAAGCAAATGCCAAAAGAAAGGCCAAAAACGAAATCGAACCTTTGCAGGCATAGCAAAAACAAAAGTGAAATTGAAAGTATCAATTTTCCTGGCTTCATCAATTTTCATTAGGATTTCAAAATTTTCTTTTTTAGGTTTCGGCTACCATCGCACCGCAAAAGGAGAGAAAAAAAGTTAATGGCGAAAAAATTCCAAGGTAAATCAAATAATCCTTCATAAAACGCCACTCTTCATAATTGAAGAGTGTTACGAGCGGCCATGATTTTTCTGCTTTTTTTTAGCCATCATGATTTGGGAGATTATTGAGCTTATAATAACTCTTGCTTAAGCTTCAAGTTTTCTTGTATTTAGAGAAGAAGTAGAAGAAGAAGAAAAAAAATATTATTTTTAATTGGGTTCATTGTGGTTAAATACAATTGACTTTAAACTACTGATTGTTAGTATTTGCTTTATTATATGTAGTTTATCTTTTAAGGTTGTCTTTGCCAAACCAGCAGTAACAACAACAACAACAGCAACCAACTTCAATTGCCACAACACGTTACCCTCGAACACAGAAAACAAGCAAAGTGAAGTGAAGTGAGGAAAAAAATGCACAAAACGTCAATACGCCTGCGCATTTTATGAGTGTCTTAAAAGTACAATCAACATTGGCAATTGGGTATTTTGGTGTCATGCAACAAAGTCCATTTTTGAAATTTAACGATTGTCGATTTTCTGCGGTCTCCTTTTTCTCTTCGACGTCTACATATAATGCAATTTTTGGGAAAATCAATTTTTCATAAATTTAAAAAAGCTTTTCTAGTCGCATTGATTTTCCCTAGCTTGGCAATTATTTTATTTAGATGTTGACTTCAAGTCTTGACTGGCGATGGCATGCTAAAAAACCTTTAAACTGGAAGAAAATAGGCTTTATAGGGGCGGCTTTGTTTTGGTTTTCGGAATTCGTCTTAAAATGCTGTTAAATGTCAATTTCGTGTTGATTAAGCAGACATGGAAAATGGAAAAAATTATGAAGATTAAATTGGTTAACAATTTGGCCAAAGTAGAATACAAAAGGTGAAAATGACATCAGATATTGGAGATTAGTGTTAAAATGGTAATTGAGGGAAAATGGGGTCAAATGTATGAAATAAAAAAATAAGACAAGTGAAAAGGCATTAAGATCGGCCAGGCCGAAATGTTGGTCTTTTTAGAAGCTATAACTAAAAATAAACCGATCTGAACCATATGCGACATGGATGTCGAAAAGCCTAACACAACGAACTGTCCCAAATCTCGCCGAAACCGGACAATAAATGTGCCTTTTATGGCCCCAAAACCTAAAACCGAGAGATCGGTCTATATGACAGATATATCCAAATCTGGACCGATCTAGGCCAAATTGACGAAGGACGTAGAAAAGCCTAACGCAACTCACTGTCTCAAATTTCGGCAAAATCGGACAATAAATGCGCTTATTATGGCTCCAAAACCTAAAACCGAGAGATCGGTCTATATGGCAGCTATATCCAAATCTGAGCCGATCTGGGTCAAATTAACGAGGGATATCGAAGGGCCTAACACAACTCACTGTCCCAAATTTCAGCCAAATCGGATAATAAATGTGGCTTTTATGGGCCAAGACCCTAAATCGGAGGATCGGTCAATATGGCAGCTATATCCAAATCTGAGCCGATCTGGGTCAAATTAACGAGGGATATCGAAGGGCCTAACACAACTCACTGTCCCAAATTTCAGCAAAATCGGATAATAAATGTGGCTTTTATGGGCCTTAGACCCTAAATTGGAGGATCGGTCAATATGGCAGCTAGATCCAAATCTGAACCGATCTGGGCCAAACAAACAAAGGATGTCGAAGGGTCTAACACAACTCACTGTCCCAAATTTCAGCAAAATCGGATAATAAATGCGCCTATTATGGCCCCAAAACCTAAAACCGATAGATCGGTCTATATGGCAGCTATATCCAAATCTGGACCAATCTGAACCAAATTGACGAAGGATGTCGAAGGGCCTAACACAACCCACTGTCCCAAATTTCAGCAAAATCGGATAAGAAATGTGGCTTTCATGGGCCTAAGACCATAAATCGGAGGATCGGTCTATATGGCAGCTATATCCAAATCTGGACCGATCTGACCCAAATTAACGAAGGATGTCGAAGGGCCTAACACAACTCACTGTCTCAAATTTCAGCAAAATCGGATAATAAATATGGCTTTTATGGGCCTAAAACCCTAAATCGGCGGATCGGTCAATATGGGGGCTATATCAAGATATAGTCCGATGTAGCCCATCTTCGAACTTAACCTGCTTATGGAAAAAAAGGATCTGTGCAAAATTTCAGCTCAATATCTCTATTTTTAAAGACTGTAGCGTGATTTCAACAGACTGACGTACGGACAGACGGACGGACATGGCTAGATCGTCTTAGATTTCTACGCTGATCAAGAATATATATGCTTTATAGGGTCGCAAATGGATATTTCGATGTATAGCAAACGGAATGACAAAATGAATATACCCCCATCCTTAGGTGGTGGGTATAAAAAGAGAGTGGGCAGCATGCTAGGTTAGGTTCGGTAATCTTCACATATCTTAGGAGGTCTTCTTAAGATACCTCTATATGTTCAAAGTTATATCTGAACGCATCATGACGGCAAGATTAAATTGAAAATTCCCCAAAATAATGAAAGTGAAAACTAGACGAACAGCCGACATAGATTGTGATCACATGCTCTTAGGGGCCACTCTACATCTACGCCCAGCCGTCCTGAAAAGGACTCAAACTAAAAGCACAAAGCACAACCTCTTAAACCTTAAAAACCCCGAAACAGCGCGCGAATACAAGACAACATTAACGAAGAAGCTACAAAATAACACCCATGCATGGGCCGACATAACAGCAGCATGTAGGGAGATGGCCACCTCTATCATAGGCATTGCTCGACGATCTCAATGACCATGGATAAGCAACGAAACTATACACAGAACAAAATATCATGAAAATTTCTCAATTAATTTTGTAATTGAAAATAAAATATTTTCAATTAAAAAATTAATTCAATCAATAATTTTTTAATTGAATCCGGGATTTTTTTTCAATTACGATCGTGATTTAAGTTTTGCCAATTTGCAATTAAAAAATTAATTGATTCAATAATTTTTTTAATTGAATCTGAACTTTTTTCAATTACGATCGTGAAATGAAATTTTCAATTAAAAAATTAATTGATTCAAACATTTTTATACACTACACCACCACTGTGGTGTAGACCCATTGATAAGTATATCGATCGGACTCAAAATCAATTTCTGATTCAATTTAGTCATGTCCGTCTGTCCGTCTGCGAGTCCATGTATTCTTGTAATCAAGTTACAGGTCGTGTTTGAAGTCCAATCGTCACGAAATTTTGCACATGTCATTTGTGTGGTCCAGTAACGAAAGCTTTTAATTTTGGTACAAATCGGTTCAATTTTGGATAAGGCCGTAGTAGCTAACATTTTCAACGGATCTGCACAAAATTTGGCAAGCATAGTTTTGTTACCGATTTTAACATATGTGCCAAGTTTAGATTTGGATGTAGCTCTTTATATATGTATTGTCCGAATCTCACTTATAAAGCCGTAACTAAAATTGTCAACCAATCTGCACAAAATTTGGAGTGGATTGTTTTGTTACCGATTTTAACATATGTGCTAAGCTTCATCAAAATCGGTTCAGATTTGGATATAGCTCCCTTATATATGTATCGCCCGATTCGCACTTATAAGGCCGTAGTAACTAAAATTTTCAACCAATCGCCAAAAAATTAGGAATGGATTGTTCTGTTATCGATTTTAACATTAGTGCAAAATTGCATCAACATCGGCTCAACATATATGTAAAATTGCAAATTTTGCCCATGAACATTCCACTAAGGAACAGAGGCAAACTTCTCACATATCAATAAGTGCAGTCCGATTCAAGTTTAAGCTCAGTGATCCTTTTATAGCCGAGTCCGAACGGCATGCCGCAGTTCGACACCTTTTTGGAGAGAAGTTTTACATGGCATAGTACTTCACAAATGTTGCCAGCATTAAGAGGGAAAAACCAAAGTTTAACATTTTTTTCTGATGGTCTCGCCAGGATTTGAACCCAGCGATGTCGCAATCGGCTTGTATCTCTCGATGTCAAGGGATACAAGCCGATTGCGACATCGCTAGCCTCCTGCCGCCCCTAACCTGGGAACAGACATTTGTGTTGACTATTGGTTATTTGAGGGTGCCAAAATTCGCCTTTAATTTGGATATAGCCCACAAAAAAATTGGTCATTCGATTTGACTGCTTGAGTGCCTAGAAACTTTTCAGTAGTATTCAGCAGTATTTTTTCATTACTTTACTAAACATCCGCGACAAGTTTGGTCCAAATCGGTTTATAAGCTGATGCAGCTTCCATGTAAACTTATCTCCCGATTTCTTTTCTCACTCCTTTGGCGACACATCGTAATATCCATTCCGACTCAATACAGCACATTTATTCGTGCATTGGCCCATATTGGTCCAGATTTGGATATAGCTGTCATATGGACCAAACTCTCGATTCAAGGTTTTGGGCCCATAAAAGGCGCATTTATTGACCGATTTCGCGAAATTTGGTATAGGCGCCTTGACATATTTTTTGAATTTGGTTCAGATTGGTCCAGATTTGATATATTGTTGCTGACATATAGACCGATCTCTCAATTTAAAGTCGTGGCTCCATAAAAGACGCATTTATAATCCGATTTCGTTGAAATTTGACACGGTGACTTATGTTAGGCTTTTCGACATCCGTGTCCTTTATGGTTTAGGTCGTTCTATATTTGGATATAGCTGCCAAAGAGACTAATATTTTGTTCTACAAAATTGAACAGTTACTTGTGTTTATTAGACCACTCAATGTCCGTACCGAATTTGGGCCAAATCGGACCATATTTCGATATAGCTGCTATGGGTGCATAAATAATGCATTTTTCACCGGATTATGGCGATTACATATATATTTTAAGTTCGGCCCGACCGAACCTTAGGCTGGTTAAGGTCGAAGATGGCTATATCGGACTATATCTTGAAAAAGCCCCATATACAATAGATATGCTCGTACCATGGACCATGACAGTTGTATAAGACCTCTCGACATCCGTGACTAGAATGTTTCAGAACGGACTATTTAAGATGGATATAAAATCGTTAGCACATACAAGACGTATTTATGGTTGTCCAAAAAGTAATTGCGGATTTTTTAAAAGAAAGTAAATGCATTTTTAATAAAACTTAGAATGACCTTTAATCAAATATACTTTTTTTACACTTTTTTTCAGAGACCCCTCGACATGCCAATTGAGTATGATCCAGATTGAACGTTATTTGGATATAGCTGCTATGTCGACCGGTTTCCCGATGTTAGGTCTTCGGCCCATATTAGGTGCACGTATTATCCGGTTTCCTTGAATATGAGCGCACTGAGTTGTGTTGGGCATCTCGATGTCTGTGCCGATTATGGTCCAGATGGGATTATATTTCGAATAGCTGCCATATATACCGATCTCCTGATTTTTACTATGGATTCAGTTTAAAATTGACACAAAATAACAAATTTTTGCCAAACCAGGAAAAAATTAAAGCTTCAAGGAACCGCACAAGGATAATCGAGAGATCGGTTTATAGGGGAGCTAAATTAGGTTTAAGACTGATTTGAACCGAACTTGGCACAGTTGTTGGCACAGTCGCAACAGAACACCACGTGCAAAATTTTAGTCAAATCGGACAAAAATTGGGGCTTCCAGGGGATACAGACGCGAAATCGAGAGATCGTCTTATATGGGAGCTATATCAGGTTATAGGGCGATTTCAGCAGTACTTGACACAGTTGTTTGAAGTCATAACAGAACACTTCATATAAAATTTTTGCGGCTTGTAAGGGCTCAAAAGTCAAATTGGGAGACCGGTTTATATGGGAGCTATATCAGGTTACAGACCGATTTGAAACGTACTCAGCACAGTTGTTGAAAGCCATAACCGAATCCTCTGTGCAAACTTTCAGCCAAATCGGGCAACAATTGCGGCTTTCAGGGCCTCAAGAAGTCAAATCGGGATATCAGTTTATATGGGAGCTATATTTAAATCTGAACCGATATAGCCCATTCACAATCCCCAAAGACCTACATCAATATTAAGTATATATATAAAATTTAAAGCGGCTAATTTCATGCGTTCGACCGCTATCGTGATTTCGACAGACGGACATGGCTAGATCGACTCAAAATGTCCAAACGATTAAGAAAATATATATACAAACGTTATGATTAGCTTAGTATACCCCCATCCTAGGGTGGTGGGTATAAAAAGCTACCATACTACCCACAGATGTGAACAACAATCATATGACAAACACGTCTTCTTCGGCTATTATTAGTCAACATCGGGAATAGGTCTTTAAGCTGCGCCCTTTCTTGCCCATAAAAACCATAATGTTGAGAAACCTCAAAAAGTGATTTAATTTCCCAACAACCTACAAAATTACCTTTAAACTTGATAACTTAAAAAAATTATCAATAACAGCAATTTAAATTGTAAACGAGTACATAGATAAAAAATGCAACAACAATACGTAGAAACTCTGCCAATAATTGCCAACGATCCATAACCTTTTCATAAACGAATTGCCATTGATCTTTAAGATCATTTCTTTTTTCTACAATAGCAGCGTTGTTTGGAAAACAAACAACATATTTCAATATATCTCGAATAAAAGTTTTTAACAACCGCTGCAACGCTCGGTGGGGTCCCATATGAGTGAAAACCTTCTTCACATCCTAAAGGCCAAAATTAAATCATAAAACCCGACAAATGCTAACATATGTGGCTGCATGGATTTTTCTATGCCACTAAGTATTAGCAGCAACTATGCCATAATAATTCAAAGTGCTTTAAAAAATAAAGTAGTTGCTTGTCTTATAAATGCGTTATTTATGAGTGGCAATAAAATTTCCAAACTTCACACAAGCGCTGGAAGAGAGAGAGAACCTCAAACAAATGCTCTCTCCCTCTCTCTCACTCTCTCTAAAGCAGCTAAATACAACAAAAGGCAGCATAAACAGCAGCCGCAGCAGCAACGACTATCTGGGCAACACAACAGAGGAACAGTACAAAAACCTAACGACAAAGGTTTAAAACTGATCCCGCCAAGAAGTTAAGCAGTCAACATAGACATGAACGTCGACGTCGACGTCAAAGTGGACGCTTATGTATACCAAAGTTGAGAACAGTATCGCCTAGTTAAAGAAGCTCAAACTAACGATGATGATGATGACGATGTATGTAACTTAAAAAAGAATAGAAGAAGGAAGTAGACGAAGACCATGAATATAAAGATCAAATAAATTTTCCACATATATACCACATTGGCCTTTGAACTTATAAGAGGCGATATAAATGTTGCACCACATGGCTTGACTTGACTTTGACTTCGTCTTGAAGTCATGACAGACAATGCCGTTGCGCATGGTTCATAAGTGAGAGCCGTAGCATGGCACGGCTAAGGTAAGTGTGGTGGTATTCTGGCTAGCATTAACACAAGTAATAGTGTGGTGGTGGTGGTGGTAGTGGTAGTGATAGTTGGTGGTGCATAGCTACCATCATAATTCATCGATAAGAAGGTCCCAAGAACTACAACTTTATTGATACAATTTCGTAGAAGAAAAATTTCAGGCTGCATAGGAAAATGCCAATACCAGTTTTTTTTGGCAATTGTTTATCATTTGTTGTTGTTGTTATAGCTGTGTACTGTTGTCTATCTTTGGTCTGCTTGATTCTGTTAAATATCCAGGTCCAGGAACTCTGCTACTAAGGTGGAGTGCGTTTAGAGGGATCTGAGTCTGAGTCGAGTAGGTCTAGCTGGGCAGTTTAACAGGTGACATGTTTCGTGTGGACCCTGGTCGCAATCGGGACACATAATATCCCGCACCTTGTAATCATTCTGCTGCATTTCCTGGATCGTTATTGAGCCAGAACTACTCTGGTTTGCCGGGACAGGTCAAATTCTTCAGGTGCAATCGGAGGCGGTCTTTTTCCAAGACAACATTCACCCGGTACCTATTCAACGCTTCGGTTACCATGCTCGCACGCATGTTATCCAGACCCGCTTGATCTGAGGTTCTCTCTTGTGGCACTGAACCTCTTGCTCTTGATCATGCAGATCCACCTTAAGGCTTCTGGTCGGTGGATATCTATCACCAAGATGATGGTTTGGATGGTCGCTGCGATAAGAGTCCAGGAGGTCTGGCTTGGTCAGCATGTAGTTTTGTCTTCGCACGGGTAGGGTCTTTGTCTCCTAATGGAGGAGGTCCACGTTAGAACTGAGGAGACAGCTCGTCGCTGTTCAAAGAACGGCATTCTGCCGCGGACCCAAATATTATTCCACTGCATGTCATATTGCACAATGGCGCTGCAAAACTTACCACAGACCCGCCAATTGCTTTGCATGTGATTAACAAGGTTTCTTTGTCAGCACCCCAAGTGCCGCCGGCAAGTGACTTGATGACCTTGTTTCTACTACTACTAAATTTCCCATAAAGATTCCATTAAGGGACAGGGGATACTTCTCTCATAACTTTGAGAGCAGTCCGATTAAATTTTAAGCCCACTACTTATCACAGACCGGCCAGCACACCAAGTGTTGCCGGCAAGTGACTAAAGGACCTTTTTTACTACAACTAAATTTCCAATGAACATTCCACTAGCGAACAGGAGATACTTCTCTCATATCAATAAGTGCAGTGCGATTAAATTTTAAGCTCACAGATAAGGGGCCTCTTTTTTATGACGAGTCCAAACAACGTGCCGCGTAGCGACACCACTTGGTAGAGAAGTTATAACCACCACCAATTGGTAGAAAAGTTATAACAATGCAGGATACCTCATAAATGTAACCAAATTTTCTGATGTTCACTCCAGGATTTGAACTCAAACGTTCGGCCTCATAGGACAACATGCTAACCACTGCGCCACGGTGGCCTCTAACCTTGTTTCTACTTTTGACCTTATCCCAAACTGCTGTGGCTTGGGGAGAGAATGTGCAAAAAATGCAAATTTTCTCGCCAGGATTCGAACCCAGGCGTTCAGCGTAATAGGCGAACATGCTAACCTCTGCGCTACGGTGGACTCCAGAGAGAATGTCTAAAGCCTGTCAAATGTGACAGCAAATATTTTGGAATACTTGATGGTCGGAATCTTTTCTCCATTGACTATCACTTTCAGCCCATTATTCACCTCCCTCGTATTTGTTGTGAACAATGTGGCTGAAGATTTGGTTGCAGATATCTTCAAATCTCTTGCAGGGAAATAAACGGCAAGTCTATTGAGGTAGGCATTTAACCCATCGCAGATGTCATCGATGGGTAAGGGCCTGATGCCATGATCGTACAGTCGTCCTAAAAAGATATGATCTCTATGCCATCTGGAGGGGCTGGAATGGAATGAAAATTCTTCAACGACCCTCAGGGGGAGTAGTCACTGAAGTGTCTTGGCTACTGGTGAGAGAAGGGAGATCGGTCTCCTTACTCGGGTCCTTTATAGGCTTCAGTAGCGGGATCACTCTCCCATCTTCCAGACATCGGGTACTATAAGAGTCTTCAAAAACAGGTTGAGAACAGTTCTAAGGTACTCGAGACTCCAGATTCTGCAGCATCAACCTATCGCAGATGTCATGGATAGGGGGCCTAATGCCATGATCGTATATACGATTTCTATGCCATCTGTAGGGGCTGGAATAAGGGATGGGTAGAGGTTAAACAGAGCCGGAGATATCACCCCACCTTAAGGAACTCCTTGGTTCACTCTACGGTGCTCCGATTTCTTATCCTTAAATTCCACAAATGACTGGCGACCACACAGATAATTCGCGACACGGCGTTTCAGGGCTGGCTGGAGGGACGTATTGGCGATGTCCTCAAATAGTTTGACATGGCTGACCATGTCAAATGCCTTCGATAGTTCCAATATCACGAGGACCGTTCAATCACATGTCCTGGGCAGATTGAAGCCACGGAAAAGTGTGCGAGGGTTGCTTGCAATGCATTTGTTGTTGTTGTAGCATCATTTTCATGTGGAGGTGGCGGTCCTCGTCAAGCTCCTGTAGATGAGCAAGCTCGTTCCGGTCCAAAGGACCGATCGCCGCAGAAACATGGTGGCCATTGGTTGTACAAAAGCATCAATAATCCGCCTTGTCATATCGAGCTTCATAGGCACTCAGTATTTGTGCAAGAGCCAGTGAAGCCCGTCCTCTCACTTAGATTCTCCGCTCGATACTGCTGATTGTTCGCGACTGCCCTTGCAGCCACCCCGTAAGTAGCATTCCACTATCTGCAACCTGTGGACGCGCCCAGTAGCTCACAGCTAAGCTTCTGACAGCAATGAACAACACACAGATCGGACCTCAATGTTTTAGCCGGTGTGATACTCACAGCTATCCCATACCGGTATGCAAAGCAGTTGTTGTGCCATGCAGTCTTCGGAATCCATGCTGATGCTCGGCAAATGAAAATTCTCCAATGACCCTCGGGAGGAGTAGTCCCTAAAGTGTCTTGGCTACTGGTGAGAGAAGGAAGATAGGTCTGTACAACTCCTCCTTACTCAGGTCTTTTCCAGACTTCAGTAGCGGGATCACTCTTCCTATCTTCCAGACATCGGGTACTGTAAGAGTGTTCAGAGACAGGTTGAGAACAGTTGTAAGGTATTCGACTCCAGGTAGATCCTGATTCTTCAGCATCAGTATAGAGATAGCGTAGGGGCTCAACGCCTTGAATAACTTGGCGCCACGGATGACATTCGTTACTTCGTCAACAGTAAATTGTGATGGAGGTCCATCAGCTCGGAAACCAGGGATGCGACGAATGGCTCTCCTCCTAGCCCTGTTACTCTCAGGGGGCCAATTGATTGACGATTGAACAACTTGGCAAATTTCTTCGGATCAGTCACAGTTGCATGGCCACAAGTGATTGAAGTCCTGTCATCCCTTCTTCCGAGGTTCGAGAGTGACTTAACAGGAGACCACAGCTTGCCTAAACCGATGCCTAAGTTACATTTCCTTAAGAGTTCCAACCACAAAATCCGCCGCACTTGGGGTATTCGACTGGCGGATATAAAGCGAGCGGCTGATGCGTTAATGATTTCTCGGAATGCAACGCAAATGTCGGCCAAGTTGCTGCAACTCCTCGTATTCCTAGTAGGAGCCTCCTTGTTCACCGCGCAAAACGTGGAGGGGGATGTCATTTCACTGAAGGGGTGATTGGTGTTCTCTCTGAAGTCAACCCAATCGGCTAACTTCTGATTGATAAAAGACAGGTCGTCGGTCGATGGTGAGAATCATGGGGAGGTGCTCAGATCCCAAAGAAATGACGGCTAGCCAGCATACGTCACTCAGTGGATCAGGGGATGCAACGCAAATGTCTGCAAAGCTGCTGCAACTTCTCGTATTCCTAGTGGGGGCCTCATTGTTCACCGCGCAAAACGTGGAGGGGGATGTCATTTCACTGATGCGGTGATTGGTGTTCTCTCTGAAGGCAACACAATCGGCCTTCTACTGATTGATAAAAGTCGGGTTGTCGGTCGATGGTGAGAATTATGGTGAGGAGGTCTGATCCCAATGAAATGGGATGCATTGAAAATATCTGGCGAGCTGAAGCCAACCCAATCGGCCTTCTTTTGATTGACAAAAGTGGGGTTGTCGGTCGATAATGAGAATTATGGGGGGTGGTCTGATCCCATAGAATTGAAGGCTTGCCAGCATGCGTCACTCAGTAGATCAGGGGATGCAATTGAAATGTCTGGTGAGCTGCTGCAACTCCTCGTAATCCTAATGGGGGCATCCTTGTTCACCGTGCAAAACGTGCAGCCTGTTGTTCCAAAGCTATGCAGCGTTGGTCGTTACATAGGGAAGAATGTCATGAAACGTGATGCGCCTCAAAGCCTCCAAAAACCAGACGATTTTGGCCAGACAGTAGCCTACTTATGTCGGGCTTGTAAAGTTGGCCATTAACTGGGTAACGGTATATACACGTTATTGTTGTTGTAGCCACATATTCATGTGGAGGTGGCGTTCTACGTCAAGCATCTGTAGCTCGTTCCGTCCAAAAGGACCGATCGCCGCGGGAACAGGGTGTCCATTGGTTACTTAAAGGCGCAAATAAATCGCCTTTCCATATCGACCATCATAGGCACTCAGTATTTGTGCAACAGCCGGTGCCGCCCGACCTCTCACTGAGACTCTCCGCTCAATACCGCTGATTATCCGCGATTGTTGAAGCTACTCCGTTTGGAACATTTCACTATCTGCAACCTGTGGACGCGCCCGGTAGCTCGGAGCTAAGCGCCCGGTAGCTTGGAGCTAAGCGCAAATAAATTGCCCCCAATAGCTCGGAGCTAATCGCAAATAAATTGCGCCTTTTCATATCGACCATCATGGGCACTCAGTATTTGTGCAAGAGCTGATGCCGCCCGACCTCTCACTGAGACTCCCCGCTCGATACCGCTGATTGTCCGCGACTGCCGATGCAGCTACTCCGTTTGGAGCATTCCACTATCTGCAACAAGTGGAAGCGCCCGGTAGCTCGCAGCTAAGCTTCTCATGATAGCAATGAACACCACACAGATCGGACCTCAATGTTCCGGCCTGTGTGGTGCTCACAGCTATCCCGTGTCGGGATTTACACATAGTACACCTCTATCGCGGAACCGACTGCTATCCCCATGCACTCCATGTTGGGTTACTAGCGGCAGGCGCAGGCAAGATGGGTCTCAACTGCATGGCATGGTGTATCACGAAGGCCAATCTCCCACCTCCATTAAGCGATTCTTACGTAGCACATTGCATCCGTGGCAACTGTGCAGGCTGCAGTTGTGGGTCAGCTTTGCCTCCGCTGCAACCGACTCATAAAATCCACTTTCTGGTCGATCTTGCTTCTTAGACCATTGCAATTCAATTGCAACAAAGATACACCTCCCGGCACTGGCCTGGCAATATTGGGGCTGGGATGTTGCTGTGGCGTTTATTGTCGCAGGGGAGAGGTCGAGGGGGGTCACATAGTCCTACGACGAGGATACCTTGTTCCCGCGCGATCATTCATTTGGTCCGGAACAAGCTTGCTTACCAACTAGAGCTTGACGAGGATTGCCACCTTCACATGAAAATGTGGGTACAACAACAATAACGAGGAGGCAGAAGATGACGAAGACGACGCTTGTGCCCCATGCTGTATTCAAACTTGAAGTCCTTGCGTTAAAACAGTACCAACTCAAGCTTTGTTAGTATCTCTGGGTTCTGAATCTAGACGCCTAGATCAGATCTGTCCTTTAGCTTTGATCCATCCGCGTATGTACGACATTCTGATACAAGCAGTGTAACATATATCTCCCTTAACCAGTGAGCCAGTCAATATGTGTCATGTAGTTCGACCGGTGGTGGACAGCGTGATGCAGAGAGAAGCATCTTCGCCTATGACGACTTACGCCTGCATCCTTTTGTAAAAATGGTATGGCAGTCATTGAGCTTACATTTTTGTAAAACTGGTATAACATTTATTGAACTTAACTTTGAATCGTACAGCTGTCATTGACATGTCAGAAGTTTTCCCACTGTTACTTAATGGAATCTTTGAAATTTGCAATTTGTATTGGGTTGCCCAAAAAGTAATTGCGGATTTTTTAAAAGAAAGTAAATGCATTTTTAATAAAGCTTAGAATGAATTTTAATCAAATATACTTTTTTACACTTTTTTCTAAAGCAAGCTAAAAGTAACAGCTGATAACTGACAGAAGAAAGAATGCAATTACAGAGTCACAAGCTGTGAAAAAATTTGTCAACGCCGACTATATGAAAAATCCGCAATTACTTTTTGGGCAACCAATAGTTCAACCGGTGATACATTATCAGGTCCTAGCGATTTAATGGAGTAGAAACTTTTGATAGCCCAAAGAATTCTTGACTCAGAAACATGTTTATCAAGCATTCATGACGAACGAATATCAGTAAACATCCCTTGCGGCACCCCGTTGTTCATTGGAGAGTTTCCTGAGACGGAAAATTGAATCTTCCGTAACCTTAAGGCTTTGGATGCATACCCAACAGCGATGCAGAATTCAATCTAGGATTTGTTCTGAGCATTTCTTAACTCGCCCTTGTAATTCCTTAACTCAGTTTACTAGATGTTCCAGTCCTATGGTACCCTAATGGCTTTCGCCTAATTGAAGAGTCTTCTGAAACCCTTCCTAGACCAATCTGTTCTGTAGACCACTTTATTAAAGCTAATTGTTCAGGGCGTTATGTGAACCGCTTGCTCGTCATATCAATTTTCTCCACAGTTTCCCTTTGCTTCTTAGGTCTATATGGGATAGTGCTATAGAATATGTGTCTAAACTTATTCTTGTTATAAACAAAATTTTAAGTTTTAAGAATTTGTTAATATTCCCTATAGTATTTTCGAATTGAGGACGCTGTAAGACTTCCTTAAGCCCAGCTAAGGCCAAAATGAATAACAACCAGTTTTTTAGTATTTTTCGTTTTTTCTTTTAGAATAAAAAATTCAAGTTAGGTTTTCGAAAAGCATCGGAAAGCATTTCTTTTTCTCCTTTTGCTTTTGCCATACGAGGCACTGGTCGTCGTCTTCTTCATCTTCATCATCATCGTCATCTCCATTGTTGTTTTTCTTTACAAGTTTGAAAAATTTGCAAAACCATTCATTAGCATTGCCCCAAGCAGCGAAATGTGCAAAACATGAAACCATCGCCACTGAGGAAAAAAATTCCTTCACTGATGCTGCCAAGTGCATGGTTAAAGCGTTATATATTTTCCATGCTTTTCAATTACGGAGGGGGAAAAATGTGCCATATAAGCAGGAATATTTGGCGAACTAAATATTTTACAATCTGGCAAATGAGCAAGTGATTCCAATGGGATGAAGAAAATACGAGCGGTACAAATGTATCAAATTGCACAGAGTTTGTTTAGGATGAAGAGTGGGATTCTTTACATTAGTTTGAGAGGTGTTGTGATGTGATGATGGTGATATTCCAGAGTGATGTTATGAAAATATTTCTCAGCTTTGAATTGAAACAAGTGTTTAAGTCAAGATTATGTTTGCAGAAGCTTTTATAACCAATTTGGAAGAGAATGTGGCACAGAGGTGATGTAATGTTCCCCTAAGACTCCCAATGGCTATGTGTAATCACAGCGAGGAAATTAGAAAAAAATCTTCTGTGGTGGTTTTCCCCTTACCAATGATGGCGACATTTGTAGGATATTCAGCCATGAAAAACTTCTTTACAAAGAAGTTTCGACTCAACTCTTCAGCCATATAAAATCTTCTCTAAAAAGTGATGTCACGTTAGCCCCAGCGGCACTCCTTTCGGACTCACCTATTAGAAGAGAGACCATTTTATCTTAAGACATTTTTCCCCTATCAATCAAGTCATCCTGTTTTAGTGGGACATATGGTGGCAAACCTGGTAATTAAATTTCATCGGACTTTCAATCCAATCTGTCCTCAATTGAAATTTCTACCAAATGTTACTATCAAATGTTCACTTTCCCTTACCCATGACCTAAATTTGTACAGTTTTAAGGTAACTATTGCAAACAATAGTGAAGCTATAAAAGTCATTATGAAAATTTTATTGATCAATTGAAAATATTGTTCATGCTTATCAATAAACCAAACAAAGACGTTTGCCACATTTCATAGGCTATTTATCATGTCTTCTTTTCGTGTGCAAAATCTTTATTTGGGAGAATGGCTGAAAATGATAGAGTTTTTTATTGGTGGTTCATCCACTCATTTTCAAAGAAAATTACCGGTATCACAGCAAAAGGCATTGCCATCAGGCAAATTAAATTTCTTATGGCCTTTAGCTAAAAAATTTATTGGTTTTAGTTTGTTTTCCTCTCCATAATAATTGCACTAAACGGTTGCAATGGAGAGAAACCTTAAAAAAAAAATTTCACAAAAATTGCTCACAATAGTGATAGGAAAAAGTTGAGGCCAAAAAATATCCAATTTTAAATCAATAAATTTCAATTCAAAACGAACTAAGACTAAGGACTAAAAACTTCAATGGTTAGAAATTGAAAGGGTAGAAAAGACTTGGCCAGAAAGAGTTAAAGATCTGTAAGTTTTGGCTGTGAAGAACTTGCTTACCCACTACCAGGGGTATAGCCAGGTGAGGGTTTATTGGGAACGCCCCCTCACAAATTCCTATTTTTCTAATGCTAGCTATGGGAGCCAATTCAAGTTTAAAACCAGTTTGGATCATAGTGGACAAATTTGAATTTGTCCCTTTAATTTAAGTACAATCTATCGTAGAATAAGTCGAAGTATATGAAGTTAAATTGTGAATTGTAAATGAATTTGTAGCACATAAGAAAATATCTATTAGCACTAAGTGTACATATTGTGAATTTCTAATCTTAAGCCATTTTTAGTACTTAAGCTCATCTGCAATTCTTTTACTAATGAACTGCCCACTTCTTCTATAACCGCAGCAAGGTGAGCAACACATCTCTACTCTTTCTCTCATAATAAAACTAGTGTCTCTATATCCATACCCGAACTTTACCATTGCGTTATTATACCCACCACCGAAGGATGGGGGTATATTCATTTTGTCATTCCGTTTGCAACACATCGAAATATCCATTTCCGACCCTATAAAGTATATATATTCTTGATCAGCGTAAAAATCTAAGACGATCTAGCCATGTCCGTCCGTCTGTCCGTCTGTCTGTTGAAATCACGCTACAGTCTTTAAAAATAGAGATATTGAGCTGAAATTTTGCACAGATTCTTTTTTTGTCCATAAGCAGGTTAAGTTCGAAGATGGGCTATATTGGACTATATCTTGATATAGCCCCCATATAGACCGATCCGCCGATTTAGGGTCTTAGGCCCATAAAAGCCACATTTATTATCCGATTTTGTTGAAATTTGGGACAGTGAGTTGTGTTAGGCCCTTCGACATCCTTTGTCAATTTGGCTCAGATCGGTACAGATTTGGATATAGCTGCCATATAGACCGATCCTCCGATTTGGGGTCTAAGGCCCATAAAAGCCACATTTATGGTCCGATTTCGCTGAAATTTGGGACAGTGAGTTGTCTTAGGCCCTTTGACATGTTTCTTTAATTTGGTCTAGATCGGTTCAGATTTGGATATAGCTGCCATATAGACCGATCCTCCGGTTTAGGGTCTTAGGCCCACAAAAGCCACATTTATTATCCGATTTTGATGAAATTCGGGGCAGTGAATTGTGTAAGGCCCATCGACATCCTTCGTTAATTTGGCTCAGATCGGTCCAGATTTGGATATAGCTGCCATATAGATCGATCCTCAGATTTATGGTGTAAGGCCCATAATAGCCACATTCATTATCCAATTTTGCTGAAATTTGGGACAGTGAGATGTGTTAGACCCTTTGACATATTCTTTCAATTTGGTCCAGATCGGTTCAAATTTGGATATAGCTGCCATATAGACCGATTTCTTGATTTATGGTTTAGGGCCCATAAAATGATCATTTATTGCCCGATGTCCCCGAAATTTGGAACAGTGAGTTAAGTTAAGCCCCTTGACATACTTCTGCAATATCGCACAGATCGGCCCAGATTTGGATATAGCTGCCATATAGACCGATATCTAGGTTTTAGGTTTTGGGGCCATAAAATTTTACACAGTGAGTTTGGTTAGGCTCTTCGACGTCCTTCTTCAATTTTGCCCAGATCGGTCCAGATTTGAATATAGCTACCATATAGACCGATCTCTGGATTTAAGGTTTAGGGCCCAAAAAAGAGGCATTTATTGTCCGATTTCGCCGAAATTTGGGACAGTGCTTAGTGTTAGGCTCTTCGACATGTTTATGCAACTTGGCCCAAATCGGTGCAGATTTGGATATAGCTGCCATGTAGACCGATATCTCGATTTGAAGTCTTGGCCCCATAAAAGGCGCATTGATTATCCGATTTCACTGAAATTTGACACAGTGACTTATGCTCGGCTTTTCGACATCCCTGTCGTATATAGTTCATTTCGGTATGAGGTATATGAGTATAAGGTATGAAATTTTCACCGAATTTTGATGAAAGGTGGTTTACATATATACCCGAGGTGGTGGGTATCCAAAGTTCGGCCCGGCCGAACTTAACGCCTTTTTACTTGTTTTTTTTCTAACTCTTTTTCATTGGGTTTACCTTCTCGTCATCTTAACTTATTATTCCTCGCTCTATGAGGAATAATAAGACTAGTTCATCGCATATTATTACAGTCCACACAGCATCGACTGAGGGAATTCCGCCAGTGACGTCACCGCCTCTCTTTTCTCAAAGCAACAGCCGCTCTAACCCCGCTTCACGTCTAACTGGAAGACCCCCACTCCTGTTCACATAGTAAGCGACGATCGTGGAAGTCGCAACAAAACTCTATATGCAAAATTTCAACAAAATTGGATAACGCCCTTTATAAGCTCAAGAAGTCTATTCGAGAGAGCGGTTTATATGGCAGTGATATCAGGTTATAGGCCAATTTAGACCAAACTGGCACGGTTGATGCAAAATTGCAAATTTTGCCCATGCACATTCCACTAAGGAACAGGGGCAAACTTCTCACCTATCAATGAGTGCATTACGATTCAAGTTTAAGCTCAATGATAAGGGGCCGCCTTTTTATAGCCAAGTACGAACGGCGTGCCGCAGTGCTACACCTCTTTGGAGAGAAGTTTTACATGGTATATTACCTCACAAATGTTGCCAACATTAGGAGGGGAAAGACACCGTTGAAAATATTTTCTGATAGTCTCACCATGTTTCGAACCCTGGCGTTCAGCGTCATAGGTGGACATGCTAACCTCAGCGCTACGGTGGCCTCCGGCACGGTTGATGAAACTCATACCAAAACACCATGTCTAGAATTTTAGCGAAATGGTTACCCCAAGAAGTCAAATCGGAAGATTTGTTTATAAGGTTGCTATATCATAACATGGACCGATTTGGCCTATTTAAAATCCCTACACTAACGGAAAGTATTTGCACAAAATATCAACCACATAGCTTGACTTCTTCTAAAGTTGGCGTGCAGACAGATAGACGGATGGACATGGCTAACCCAACATAAAATGTCAGTACGATGTATGTACTTCGTTGGGTTTCGGATCAATATTTCAATGAGTTATAGGCCTGCTTAGATTAGGTTTAAATGGCAGTCTGCCATCAGACTCACTTTGACGGTTTCGCCCATTGTGATACCACATGAACAGAAGAAGGAATATGCCTTCCAGTTCCTACCATTGAACCATCCAGAATGCTTTGTTCACATCCGCTTAACAGACAGATTCTCAAAGAAATGATAAACTAGAGTGGAACCTCTACTGACTACCAGTGCAGGACACACACACAGCAGATGTTCTATAGTCTCTTCTTCGACAAAGTCCTCACAGCTTCTGCAAAAGTTGTTATTTGGCAACCTTAAGTCTGGCAGCATGTTTTCCGATAAGACAGTGATCAGTAGACCTCTTCAAGGTGTAGATTAGCCCCCTTGGTTTTTGAATGCTCACAACTCCCTCTTTGTGGCCATCTATCATTCGTTGTCTTACGGGCCTGGTTCTGAAAATTAATCTTACATGTCGCTAGGGGCATACCCACAGATTCCAATATCCCTGGAAGGTGTAGGGTAGTTGCATAGATAGTTCCTAGTCCCGCAAACTCGTCCGCTTCACATCTCCCTGGGATATCTCTGTGGCCTGGCAGCCACAATAGGTGAATTTTGAACTTTTCAGCCATATCGTTGAGAGATCAGCCACAGTCACGGGGTTTGCGTTCAGATATACGTTCTCCAGGGAATTAATGGCTGCCTGGCTGTCTGTCGCTATGAAATTATATCTTAGCTATTCCGCCACTTCTTAAATTGCAAGGATCTCCCCTTGATACACACTGCAGTGGTCGGGTAACCTTCTCGATATGACAACTGGTCTTTAGAGTATACCCCAAAACCCAACTGGTCGTCCAGTTTGGAACCATCCTTATAGAAATCTATGTAACTTCTATTACCAGGGATATCGCAGTTCCGATCGGTTCTATCAGGAATAGTGGAGAGATAATGGAAAGATCGGTTTATATGGGAGCTATATCAGGTTATAGACCGATTTGAACCGTACTTCGCACAGTTGTTGAAAGTTAAAACAAAACATCGCATGCGAAATTTCAGCCAAATCGGATGAAAATTGAGGCTACCAGGGGCTCAAGAAGTAAATTCGGGAGATCGGGATTATATGGGAGCTATACCAGGTTGTTGGCCGATTTGGACCGTACTTGACACAGATGTTGGAGGTCATTAGAGAACACCATGTGCAAAATTTCAGCCAAATCGGATTAAAATTGAGGCTTCCAGGGGCCCAAGAAGTCAAATCGGGAGATCGTTTTATATGGGAGCTATATCAGGTTATAGACCGACTTAGACCGTACTTGACACAGATGTTGGAGGTAATTAGAGAAGGCCACGTGCAAAATTTCAGCCAAATCTGATGAAAATTGCGGGTTCCAGGGGCTCAAGAAGTCAGATCGGGAGATCGGTTTATATGGGAGCTATATCAGGTTATAGAACGACTTACACCGTACTTGACACAGATGTTGGAGGTCATTAGAGAACACCATGTGCAAAATTTCAGCCAAATCGGATGAAAATTGCGGCTTACAAATTCTAAAGACATCAAATCGGGAGATCGGTTTATATGGGAGCTATATTAGGTTATAGACCGACTTAGACCGTACTTGACACAGATGTTGGAGGTCATTAGAGAACACCATGTGCAAAATTTCAGCCAAATCGGATTAAAATTGAGGCTTCCAGGGGCCCAAGAAGTCAAATCGGGAGATCGGATTATATGGGAGCTATATCAAGTTATAGGCCGATTTGGACCGTACTAGGCAGAGTTGTTGCGAGTCATAACAGAACACCATGTGCGAAATTTCAGCCAAATCGAATGAAAATTGAGGCTTCCAGGGGCTCATGAACTCAATTCGGGAGATCGGTTTATATGGGAGCTATATTAGGTTATAGGCCGATTTGGACCGTACTTGACACAGATGTTGGAGGTCATTAGAGAACACCATGTGCAAAGTTTCAGCCAAATCGGATGAAAATTGCGGGTTCCAGGGGCTCATGAACTCAAATCGGGAGATCGGTTTATATGGGAGCTATGTCACGTTATATACCGACTTAGACCGTACTTGGCACAGATGTTGGAGTTCATTAGAGAACACCATGTGCAAAATCGGAGGAAAATTGCGGGTTCCAGGGGCTCAAAAAGTCAAATCGGAAGATCGGATTATATGGGAGCTATACAAGGTTGTTGACCGATTTGGACCATATATTGACACAGTTATTGAAGGTCATAACAGAATGATATGTGCAAAATTTCAGCCAAATCGGGTGAAAATTGCCGCTTTCAGGGGCTCAAGAAGTCAAATCGAGAGATCGGTTTATATAAGAGCTGTATTCAAATCTGAACCGATATGGCCCATTTGCAATCCCCATCGACCTACGTCAATATTAAGTATCTATGCGAAATTTCAATCGGGTAGCTTTACTCTTTCGACCGCTATAGTGATTTTGACAGACGGACGGATGGACATGGCTAGATCGACTCAGAACGTCGAGACGATCAAGAGACGTCTTAGGCGAATATTTCGAGGTGTTCCAAACGGAATGACTAGATTAGTATACCTCCATCCTATGATGGTGGGTATAAAAAGGGTGCGCATGTTAATCCGCCTCATGCCACTATGGACTTACAACTAAGCCAGAAATCTGCTAGTTATGCTCTCTAAATACTAAAAATAACCTCGAAAAAGAAAATCTAAGTAAGAATTCCGTGCTACTTACAAAATTCCTAATTGTTTTCCTTATCACGCCCCTAAGCTGGTTCATATCTGGTATTGTGTTCGTTAGCCGCGAGAGCAGGGCAATGTCAAAGGAAATGCTCCAACGTCTCATAATCTTCTCCACATATTTGCCCTAAATAATGAATTTTGACAACTTTTTCAAAGCAAGCCGTTACAGTAATAACTCACGAAGACCTTTCGTTACTTCATCAGTGATAACAACTTTAACCGGATCTCGGAGAATGTTTCTTTAATCGTTTTTTGTTATGTGCTACATTATGCTCATTACAACCCAAGTAAAAATTCAGTCCCAACTAGAGCAATACTCGTACTTTGGCTCATCCGAACTTATCTCCAATTTTTTGTTGTTTATGTTGCTTTTATAAGTCAAGTCAAAATTAACTCTCCAATTTTATAATCACAACAATGTTGTTGAAATGACTTGCAAAATGGATTCTAAAATATCCTCAAGAAATCTGTCAATCTATCATTGAGAAATAATCATAATCATACGATTTGTTTTAAACAAGCCAGCTATCATCCCATGGAACACTAAATCATTGTTATTCGCTAAAAAGCCAAACAGCATGAACCGCATCTTCGTGATCTGTAGAACAACAAAAAGAAGAGAATTTTGATGGGTAAAAGGATTTTGAAAAAAATCCGTCTCGCTTTTTTATGTGCCTCAAAAGAAGTGCATTAGATATGGTGAGGCCCAGAAGGGGTTAAAGAGGAGAAAACTCAATTTGTTGCAACAAAGTTGCAAAATTGAGGTTTAAGAAATTTATTGATCTTTGTATTGCTACAGTTTAAATTCATTGCAATTTACAGTTTGTAAATTTTATTGGCAATGCTTAAACATGCAATAACTCCAAAGAATTTCTTTCGAGTAGTGAGTGCACACATGGCAGTGGTGCGGATGAGAGGCAACCAGACTGGGTGTAGAACATGTAAGCTAATAAAATGTATATTGCGTAGTGGCTGATGTCATGCAAATGGAGACAAGTAACAAAGTAAGAGTATAACATGAAATAAAAGAAAAAAAAACATGCAGGGAAGTTGAAACTTGCATAGCTTAATTATTTTTTTAAGCTGCTAGTATGGAGTTTATTCTAAATCTTTAAAAATATTCTCTTTGTTTGTTTTGTAAAATAGGAACAATACTTGGTAAAGTTCTTTTGCTTTTTGAGCCACTTTGTACTGACACCAGTTTTGGATAAGTCGAAGAAATAAATTCAAATGAATTTGATACGCTTATGCGTGCTACATGCATGTCGCTTTTCTGGTTGTATTTACATGCTGACTGCCACGAAATTGCGACAATAACAGACTAGACAAGCGAATTTAACCCATAGAACTTCAAGGCATATTCTCTCATGGAAAACAAATCTGTTATACTTTTTTTGGAATGATAGAAAAGTTTTTTTTTTTGCAAAGAAGAAAGAAGAAATCCTTTTATAGCCTCCACTATAGGATGGGGGTATACTAATTTCGTCATTCTGCTGCTCCTATCCTCAATCCATTCTCCCATCGCCTAAAGTCTCATAGCCCCTGTGGCTGTCTCACACTTAATCTGTATGTCAATGGGTCGTATATCTCCAGTGCCCTAGTGGGCGAGGTCCTCATTGCTCCGCCTATGCCAGGACAACATGTTCTCTGAACCTGTTGTATGGTCCTTATGTTGCACTTTTTCTCCATAGCAGTCCATCAAACTACTGAGGTGTAAGTAAGTATTGGTCTAATCACGCTCCTGTAGAGCCAGTGTACTATCCTAGGATTCAGGTCCCCTTTCGAACCTACGGCCCGACTACATAATGCCCAACATCTGTGAGCCTTCCAATTCAGTTTCCTGTCCAAGATAGGAGGGGCTAACCACCGCTGAAAATTTTATGATGGTCTCGCCAGGAAACCGGAACCACCACTCTCACTCAACTGGAACCACAGTAAATACAAGTTTCAACTCTACTCAAAAAGCCTTCACCCCACCTGTGTTACCTTTTAAGCCAACACCCAAGAAGAATGCATAACAAAATACAAATCGTTGAATGTTTAGCTCGTAATTTTTACTTAAGACATTTTTGGAATGAGCAAATAGCAGTGATTTTTTTTTTTTCAATAATCCATAGAAGAGTGAGAGGTATTCTTACTTAGAATTTTTTGCATAAACATTTAGTTGGTATGGTTTTTTTTGTGCCTACCCATGATTATTAAACGCAACAAAGCGAAAAATCCGGAGGTGTAGCAATGTCTATTGTGGGTAATGTTATGTGCCAAACAAATGCGAATGAATTGCGTTGCATGAACACCATGGAAATCAGAGTGAAATGAAAATCGTATTTTGAATGCGTAGATTTAATGTCAAGGTGGGATTAGAAAAATGTCTATGTGCTATGTTTTATGTTGGTCCATAACACAGGAACCATCAAACAACCAAATTTGCTAAGAACAAAAAAAAAAAAAAAAACATGTGCAACATTGCAGTTGGGTATTTGATGCCCCAAAAGGAGGCCCTGAGCGTTAACCAATAGCCAAAATATTTAGTATTTTGCTTACTGGGATCAAAAGGAAAAAATGGAGCGTATGCATAAATCTTTATGCAAAAAAAAGAAAAAACAAATTTGTCCTTTTTTAACATGGGACGGTCTAGTGAACTTATGCTCCTAGGGGACTTTGCTGTTGAAGTCTGCAACAAGGTTAGTTGGGTTAGATTTAAATGGCAGTCGGCCATCAGACTCACTAAGATATTTTCGCCCATTGCGATACCAAAGGAGAAGAAAGGAAGATGGTAGATATATGGTAGCTATATCCAAATCTGGACCGATCTGTGCCGTATTGCAGAAGTATGTCGAAAGACCTAACACAACTCAATGTCCCAAATTTCGGCAAAATCGGACAATCGAGAGATCGGTCTATATGGCAGCTATATTCAAATCTGGACCGATCTGAACCAATTTGAAAAAAAATGTCGAAGGGTCGAACATATCTCACTGCCTCAAATTTCGGTGACACCAGACAAAAAATGACCCTTTTATGGGCCGAAAACCTTAAATCGAGAGATCGGTCTGTATGGCAGCTATATGCAAATCTGGACCGATTTGGGCCAAATTGAAAAACGTTGTCGAAAGGCCTAACACAACTCATGTTCCCAAATTTCGGCGACATCGGACAATAAATGCGCCTTTTATGGGCCCAAAGCCTTAAATCGAGAGATCGATCTATATGGCAGCTATATCCAAATCTGGACCGATCTGGGCCAAACTAAAGAAGGATGACGAAGGTCCTAACACAACTCATTGTCCAAAATTTCAGCGACATCGGACAATAAATGCTCCTTTTATGGACCCAAAACCTTAAATCGGAGGATCGGTCTATATGGCAGCTATATGCAAATCTGGACCGATTTGGGGTCAAATTGCAGAAGTATGTCGGGGGGTTAAACTTAACTTTCTGTCCCAAATTTCAGCAAAATCGGATAATAAATGCGCCTTTTATGGGCCAAGACCTTAAATCGAGAGATCAGTCTAGAGGGCAGCTATATCCAAATTTGGACCGATCTGTGCCATATTGCAGAAACACGTCGAGGAGCCTAACTTATCTCACTGTCCCAAATTTCAGCGACATCGGACAATAAATGTGGCTTGCATGGGCCCAAAGCCTTAAATCGAGAGATCGGTCTATATAGCAGCTATATGCAAATCTGGACCGATATGGGCCAAATTGAAAAAGGTTGTCGAAAGGCCTAACACAACCCATGTTCCCAAATTTCGGCGACATCGGACAATAAATGCGCCTTTTATGGGCCCAAAGCCTTAAATCGAGAGATCGATCTATATGGCTGCTATATCCAAATCTGGACCGATCCGGGCCAAACTAAAGAAGGATGACGAAGGTCCTAACACAACTCATTGTGCAAATCTGGACCGATATGGGCCAAATTGAAAAAGGTTGTCGAAAGGCCTAACACAACTCATGTTCCCAAATTTCGGCGACATCGGACAATAAATGAGCCTTTTATGGGCCCAAAGCCTTAAATCGAGAGATCGGTCTATATGGCAGCTATATCCAATCTGGGCCAAATTGGAGAAGTATGTCAAAAGGCCTAACACAACTCACTGTTCCAAATTTCGGCGGCATAAGACAATAAATGTGCCTTTTATGGGCCTAAGACCCTTAATCGGCGGATCGGTCTATATGGCAGCTATATCCAAATCTGGACCGATCTATGCCATATTGCAGAAGTATGTCGGGGAGCTGAACTTAACTTTCTGTCCCAAATTTCAGCAAAATCGGATAATAAATGCGCCTTTTATGGGTCCAAAACCTTAAATCGAGAGATCGGTCTGTATGACAGCTATATCCAAATCAGAACCGATCTGGGCCAAATTGCAGAAACATGTCGAGAGACCTAACACAACTCACTGATCCAAATTTCGGCGAAATCGGACAATAAATGTGCTTTTTATGGGTCCAAAACCTTAAATCGAGAGATCGGCCTATATGGCAGCTATGTCCAAAGCTGGACCGATCGGGGCCAAATTGAAGAAGGATGTCGAAAGGCCTAACACAACTCACTGTCCCAAATTTCAGCAAAATCAGATAACAAATGCGTCTTTAAAGGGCCTATAACCCTTAATCGGCGGCTCGGTCTATATGACAGCTATATCCAAATCTGGACGGATCTAAATCAAATTGGAGAAGGATGTCGAAGGGACAACTCACTGCCCCAATTTTCAGCAAAAGCGGATAATAAATGTGCCTTTTATGGGCATTAGACCCTAAATCGGCGGATCGGTCTATATAGGGGCTATATCAAGATATAGTCCGATACAGCCCATCTTCGAACTTAACCTGCTTATGAACAAAAAAAGAATCTCTGCAAAGTTTCAGCTCAAAATCTCTATTTTTAAAAACTGTAGCAGACAGACAGACGGACGGACATGGCTATATCGTCTTCGATTTTTACGCTGATCAAGAATATATATACTCTATAGGGTCGGAAATGGATATTTCGATGTATGACAAACGGAATGACAAAATGAATATACTCCATCCTATCCTTCGGTGGTGAGTATAAAAAGAGAGTGGGCAGCATGCTAGGTTAGGTTCGGTAATCTTCACATATCTTAGGAGGTCTTCTTAAGATACCTCTATATATTCTCACAGAAAAAATTTGCCCATGAACATTCTATTAAGGAACAGGGGCAAGCTTCTCACATATCACTGAGTGATGTCCGATTTGTATAAACGAGTCCTAATCGCATGTCGCAGGATAACCACAGCAGAAAATTTTTCTAATATTCTCGCCAGGAATCGAACCCATGCTTTTAGCATTATAGGCGGACATGCTAACCTCTGCGCTACAATGCCCCTGTAAACAGCTTCGGCAATAGTCATTATAAGTGAATCCCACATACGCAGCCTTATGATCTATATCTATGTTCCTCTTATCAAAAATCAGCATTTCCTTAGTCCTCCTTCAGCAGACTGTAGATCTGTGTTCTGGTAGCTGTACATCCATGTATAGATTCTCATCTCGCCATCGATTATCCACTAGCCGTCACCTCTACCTTGTTCTAGAGTCCGACTAATAGCACATAACTTAAACCGAGAAGATTGGCTCGCTCGACCTCTCTGCCATTTTTGTCAGCCTTCTCACTTCACGGAATACCATCATGTCCGGGAATTCATGTCATTAGCCTAGAGTCTATTCAGCGATTTCAAATACTCTGCCACGCAATTTTACCTCACTCTCTTGGAATCGAAGGACTTGAGCGCCGCCATACTGTCCTCTAAAAAACCCGAGTATCGCGGGCGGTAAATCCATTCCCTGGATTTTATTTGCGGCTGTCATAATGACATACAACTCGTCCAGAAGGACCTTACAATCGTTCGGCAGTCTCATCAACATACCGATATCAAGTGTCTCGGAGTAGACCCCCAATCCTGTCCCTTTCTCCATCTTGGAGCCATCTCTGAAGACAGAAGTCTCTCCTCCACCTATAATACAGCATCCGTTTCGCAAACCTCTCTTTTCTTTCCAACGAAAACTGGTTGGTGTTTTGAGGACAAGACTGATCCAATCTCATTTTTGTATGCCTGCCAGTTGCCCAACTTATCAGCCTTCTCTGGCAAATAAAGGTTGATTTTTTTGAGGTTAGGATTTTCATGCATTATTATTTGACAGATCACGTGGGATTTCAGACATGGTGTCAAAGAGAAAGATGCTCAGTATGCTTTGACATTTCATCATGAATAGACTTACTGACGAGCAACGCTTGCAAATCATTGAATTTTATTACCAAAATCAGTGTTCGGTTCGAAATGTGTTCATTCACCGTAACGTTGCGTCCAACAGCATCATTGAAAAAATACGGTCCAATGATTCCACCAGCGTACAAACCACACCAAACAGTGCATTTTTCGGGATGCATGGGCAGTTCTTGAACGGCTTCTGGTTGCTCTTCACTCCAAATGCGGCAATTTTGCTTATTTACGTAGCCATTCAACCAGAAATGAGCCTCATCGCTGAACAAAATTTGTCAAAATTTTAACACATTTCGAACCGAACACTGATTTTGGTAATAAAATTCAATGATTTGCAAGCGTTGCTCGTTAGTAAGTCTATTCATGATGAAATGTCAAAGCATACTGAGCATCTTTCTCTTTGACACCATGTCTGAAATCCCACGTGATCTGTCAAATACTAATGCATGAAAATCCTAACCTCAAAAAAATCACCCATCGCAATCTTAAAACCATTGACTGGAAAATTGGTCGCGGCTTATGGGAACCAACCTGTCTGCTCCTCGTACTAAACTCTGGCTGCCTCGAATACCTCAGCAAGTCTAAAGGAGTTGTGTTCCACAGGCTAAACGAGGCGAACCCATAGATTGTTGTTGTTGTAGCCACATTTTTATGTAAAGGTGGCGATCCTCGTAAAGCTCCTGTTGGTGAGCAAGGCTGGCCCGGTCCAAAGGAACAATCGCCGCGGGAACAAGGGGGTCATTGGTTTTTAAAGGCGCCAATAGCTCGCCTTGTCATATCGAGCATTATAGGCACTCAGTATTTGCGCAAGAGCCGATGCCGCCCGGCATCTCACTGAGACTCTCCGCTCGATACCGCTGATGATCCGTGACTGCCGTTGCAGCTACTCCGTATGGATCATTCGACTATCCGCATCCTATGGACGAGCCTGGTAGCTTGCAGCTAAGCTCCTAGTGACAGCTATGAACACCACACAGTTCGGACCAGCCTGTGTGGTAACCACTCCTACCCCTGCCAGGGAAGTGTATAGAAGTGTTCCAGCCTGTGTGATGCTCACACCTATCCCGTGCTGGAGAACCTATAGGTTTATAGCAGTGATGGGGTTGGGGACTCTGAGGACGACTCAGCAGTTATTACTGACAACTTGTTTGAGGTTTTATCATCCACATCGCTAAAGCCAGGCAGATTGCTAAAAACGCGATCATAAGCGGCGAAGAAGACTTCTAGAAGGGTCCGACAAGCGCGGTGTGAATGAGTCATTCGGTTGAATAAGGCTCAAAGTGGGTGCTAGTAGTAAAAAAGGGAACTCAGAAGGTACATCGACAGCTACTGGGAAAAACTGAAGAAGAATCGTCTACATTACAAATATCCAGCGTACTGAAGTTCGGATTCAGCAGGCAACGAATTCGGAGTCGGAGGAGAAGTGTTTATACAACCTAAAACCGGTGTTTGTACAACCTACAACCTGGATACATAGAAAAGCTCGCAGTGAGGCTTCTCGTGACAGCAATGAACACCTCACAGATCGATCCTCAATGTTCCAGCTTGAGTGGTGCTCACAACTATCCCTTGTAGGAGAACCTATAGGTGTATAGAAGTGGTGGGGTTGGGGATTCTGAAGACGACTCAGCAGTTATTACTGACAACTTGTTTGAGGATTTATCATTCACATCGCTAAAGCCTGGCGGATTGCTAAATACGCGATCATAAGCGGCGGAGAAGATTTCTAGAGGGGTTAGACAAGTCCGGTGTGAATGAGTCATTCGGAGGTTGGATGAGGCTCAAAGCATGTGCTAGTGGTAAAGAAGGAAACTCAGAAGGTACCACGACAGCAGCTGGGAAAAACTGCAGAAGAATCGTCAACATTGCAAATATCCAGCGTACTGAAGTTCGAATTCAGCAGATATTGAAGTAGAAGTCGGAACAGTAGGCCTATTTTGGCAGGAGCTGTAGCGGTGTTTGTACAGCTGACAACCCGGAGCTAATCGGACCTCAAAACTCAAACTGGCCCTGCACCGGTCCGCTCTGAATCCCTGAATGACCTGATGTACTTTCTCAACTGCTTCTGGATACATAAGAAAAGTGATCATCACTGTATCGAATGAGTCTTTTGTGGGGAGAAACTCCTGTCGGTCACAATAAGGGTGATGTAACACTGGTGGGAAATTTGAATCCTGACATTGATCTGGGTTTTACAGAAAAGCCTCCACCATCATAAAACCGCTACGGCGGCTATAAAGCCCTACTGATGGCAAGAAGATTTGACGTTGTTCCTTACCTAAAACCATGAGTGAATGAGGGCGTGATTTGTAGACTAAGACTTCCTGGATTTAAACTACTTAATGGAGAGAAGTGGAAGCGGAAGCAGAAGCGGAGCGGCCCTACGTATTTTTGCTTGAGCGGATGGTCTTTATTATTTTTCCCCTTATCGATGTCTTATATAAATGCTTACATCATAAGGCCCTTTCGGCCCCTCTATACCTTCTTTCAGACTCTGGTTCATCACTGCTGTTGATGTGCTTGTGACGTTGGTGGTGGCAGTTTGAGCGAGTTATGAGACTTTCATGATTTACTAAGATGTTTAAAGAAACACCAACAACTGTCAGCTATAGGATTGAAAGCAAGCAACTTGCAGCATTGAAGTATGGAATCAAACAAACATTTATATGCAAATTTCTTCAAACCAACCATACCAACAATGTACAATTCAAGATATCACCGTAGGGTACAGAGTCTGTCTTCTTTTGGCCAAATAAAATCATCATAAGTTGAAACATTTCCGCAGCCTTTAGCATGATTCTGGTAAACAACACAGTTTTATGGGCCATAAGTTATAAAAGTATAAAAACAGTGTGACATTGTACCTTTCTGGCTGCTCGAATACAGCAGGCGAACTATGAAATTCGAGGACGAAAACGTGCAACGGCGGGGTACAGGCTTTTAACTTACACAATGCACAAAATTGATTGTTTTTTTTTTTTTGCTTTTCATTGCATTTCGGTTATATTGTGTGTGCATACTAAACGCTTTTCTATGAGAAAAGGCAGAGCTCAACAATGTTCGTTTAATAAAAATGTTGCATAGCAAACAAAGTTTACCAATAAGCCGACCATTCATGACGGCGACTTCTATTCTCTCATAGGTTGGTAGACAAAACTACGTAAGAAGAGTGCCATGGAAATGTGGAGGAAAAGGGATATGATGGAATAAGCGAAAAAGGATTTTGATATGGCTAGCTTAAATAAAAAACACGTAAAACCTTGCTGAGTTCAGCCGGGCTGAATCTTATAAACCCTCTACCATGGATGGCTTTTGTCAATATCTTTGCCCGGTAGTTTTTGGTAGGCAAACACAGGATAGTGGATAAGAATTGCTATGCTATTGCAGCTATATCAGGTTATGGCCCGACGCAGGTCATACTTGATTGTGATGTTGGAGACCATAGTAGAAGTCGTTGTGCAAAATTTCAGCGAAATCGTATAAGAATTGCGCTCTATAGAAGTAAAATCTGTAGATGGGTTTCTAGGGGTGCTATTGGATTGCCCAAAAAATAATTGCGGATTTTTCATATAGTCGGCGTTGACAAATTTTTTCACAGCTTGTGACTCTGTAATTGCATTCTTTCTTCTGTCAGTTATCAGCTGTTACTTTTAGCTTGCTTTAGAAAAAAAAGTGTAAAAAAAGAATATTTGATTAAAGTTCCGCAATTACTATTAGGGCAACCCAATATATCAGGATATGGACGGATTCATACCATATTTGACACGATTCCTTCCATATTTGAAGGTCATAGAAGAAGTCGTTGTGCAAAATTTCAGCCAAATCGGGTAAGAATTGCGCCCTGCAGAAGCTCAAGAAGTCAACTCGGTTTATATGGGAGCTACATCAGGATATGGATCGCCTCGGGCTATACCTAACATGGATGTTGGGGGTCATAGCAAAAGTCAAATGCAAATTTACCCATTAACATTCCATTAAGAAGCAGAAACAAACTTCTCATATATCAGTAAGGAGCAGAAACAAACTTCTCACCTATCAGTGAAGCTCCCCTTTATTAAGCTCAAATATAGGGGAGCTTCTTTTTATAACCGAGAGAAGTTTTTAAATGGCATAGAACCTCACTAAAGTCGGCAGCATTAGCCGGGGATAACCACCACTGAAACTATTTTCTGATGTTCTCAACAGTATTCGAAACCAAGTCTTTGGCGTTACGTGCGGACATGGTGACCTCTGCGCCACAGTGGCCCTCATAGCAGAAGGCATTGTGCAAAATTTCAGCAATATCGGATAAGAGTTGCTTCCTCTAGAAAGCTCAATTTAATAGGGAGATCGGTTTTTATGGGAGCTATAGTAAGTTATGAACCAATTTGGATCATACCTGGCACATATATTGGAAGTCATAACAAAACGCCACATGTAAAATTGCAGCCCAATCGGATAATAAATGCGTCCTCAAGAGGCTCAAGAAATCAAATCGGGAGATCGGTCTATCTGGAAGCCATACCAAGCTACGAACCAATTTGGACCATACCAGTTGTTGGTAGTCATACAAAACGCCAAGTGCAAAATTTCAGCCAAAATGGATAAGAATTGCACCCTCTTGAGGCTCAAAAAGTCAAATCTGGAGACCGGTTTGTATGGGCGCCATATCAAATTATGAACCAATTTGGACTTATTCAGTTGTTGGAAGTTATAACAAAACCTCACCCGCAAAATTTCAGCCAAAATCGGATAATAATTGCGCCCTCTAGGGGCTCAAAAAGTCAAATCGGGAGACCGATTTATAACTGGCCCATTTATAATCCCGACCAAGCTACAAATGTAAATTTTGCCCATGAACATTCTACTAAGAAACCGGGGCAAACTTCTCGCATATCAATGAGTGCAGTCAGATTCAAGTTTAAGCTCAATAATAAGGGGTTTCCTTTTTATAGCCGAGTCCGAACGGCGCGCCACAGTGCGATACCTCTTTGGAGAGAAGTTTTTACATGGCGTAGCACCTCACAAATGTTGCCAGCATTAGGAGGGGAAAGGCACCGCTGAAAATTTTTTCTGATGGTCTCGTCAGGATTCGAACCCAAGCGTTCAGTGTTATAGGCGGACATGCTAACTGCTGCGCTACGGTGGCCGACCTACTCTAATAAGAAATATTTGTGCAAAATTTCAAGCTACTAGCTTTAAATGTTAGGCTGAAAGAGCTCGGTATGCTGAAGGAGGATGGTTGCGGCCACAGTTCGATTCTTTGTGTTATGGATACGGAGGGTAGACTGAGGAGAATCTCCGACTACCTGGCACTAGTGCCGACTAGAGTAAGGGCATTCGCGATTCGTTTTCCCGAGAGGGACGAATGGAGGGCAGATGGTGTACTTGAGGAGAATGAGCCCTCGATCTACACAAATGTCTCCAAGATGGATTCAGGGACTGGATTGGGGGTCTACTCTGATGCACTCAATATCAGTATGTCTGGGAGACTGCCACAAGAGTGTACGGTCTTTCAGGCAGAGGTCTATGCCATTGCAGTGGCCGCGCTCAAGGCCTTGCGGTCGAGAATAGTGAGGTCGAGATGCGTGGCGTATTGTTTGGAATCCCTGAATAGGCTCCAGGCCCACGATTTGACGCTGACATGGGTTCCTGGGCATGAGAGGATTCCAGGAAATGAGGGGGCGGAAGGGTACGACCGGCCGGTCCTGCCTACGTGCCATTTGTCGAGCTTCTGAACACAATAGATGGGATGGCCAGGGCGGCGTCGGTGGCGAGATGGGACTCGGTAGATGGTTGCCGGACTGCGAAGGCGCTATGGCCGATCATCGACCGGAGGAGGACGAGTGAGTTGCTGGCGTTCGATAAGAGATCGATGAGTACTTTGACAGGGGTCCTAACCGGATACTGTGCCATAAGCCGCATGGCGGCGAGCATGGGGATACCGCACAATGACTTCTGTAGGAGCTGCCTCGATGAGGATGAGGAGGAGACTATTGTGCATTTGTTGTATTCCTGTCCGGGTCAGTAGAGACGTAGGCTCTCCTTTCTGGGGAGCGGTTTCTTCTATGATCTGGGTGAACTTGCAAACGTGCTTGTGGTATCTCTCCTGGGGTTTGTTGAGGGAACACAATGGCTCCGACGGGGGGTGCCACAAGCTCCGGTGTAGATAGATCCGTAGGGACGGGCGGTTCTTCACCCCCCACTTGGGTTCTTCACTCCCCTTGTCTTTTTCTTTTATTCGTGTATAACCTCTAGTACGTGGTCTTACATTTTCTTTCTCTACCCTTTCTCTCTCTAGGGTACCACAATGGGCCAAAATGGCCTCCGAGTGAACTTACCTTTGGTGGGAAACCCATTCAACCTAACCTATCCTTATGGCCAGCTTACAAGCCCCACATAAGTGGGCTACTGTCTGGTCGCAATCGTCTAGGGTTCTAGGAGACTTTAATGAGCATCACGTTTCATGGCATTCTCCCCTAGGTAACGAACAGCGGGCCATGGCTTTAGCAGAGTAGATGCCACCCAATAGGATTACGAGAAGATGCAGCAGCTCGCCAAACATTTCTATTGCATCCACAAATCTCCTGAGTGATGTAACCTGGCAAGCCCATGACTCTCACTATCGACCGAGTACCCGCCTTCATAGCCTCTGAGCGCTGAACGTTTATCAATCAAAAGAAGGCCGATTGGGTCGGCTACAGAGTGTACACCAATCGCCGCTTCAGTGAACTGACACCCCCTCGAATGTGCTAGTTGCCGAGAGGAATTTCCGAAGCATCATTAGCGCAGCAGCCGCTCGCTTTATACCGGTCGAATACCCCAAGTGCGGCCTAATTTCCCGGCGTAGGCAGTTGTAGTCGCGGACGAGGGAGATGGGATTCGATGTTCGCACCCCACTGACCCCAGAATCAGCGAGCTGAATCTTAAAATAGACAGGATAGTCAACGATCATAACGATCGGAATTTGTGGCTGGAACACTTGGAGCAGTGTAGCTTAGATACCGGCTTAGGCAAGGTTATTAGGTTAGGTTAGGTTGAAAAGAGTGTGTAAATCCGCCCCATACCACTAGGGACATACACCTAAGCCAGTAATAGGCTTGTTTTGCGCTTTAAATACTAAAAGAAGTAACCTCGAAAAAGAAAATCTAAATTAGGAATTCCGTGCTACATACAAAATCCTCAATTGTTTTCCATGCTACTCCCCTAAGTTGGTTCATGTCTGGTATTGTGTCCCCACCTAAGTACCGGTATCTGGTCTGATGTTAAGTCACTTTCGAACCCCGATAGGCGGGATGACAGCACCTCCAGCACTTTTGGCGACGTTACTGTGACTGATCCGAACAGATGCGCCAGTTTGTTCAACCGTCAATTTATTGATTTTGTTGTTGTTGTTGTTGTTGCTGTTGTAACCGCATTTGTATATTGAGGTGGCGATCCTCGTCAGGCTCCAGTATATGAGCATGCTCGTTGCGGTCCGAAAGACTGATCGCCGCGGGAACAGAGTGGCCATTTGATATTTAAAGGCGCAAATAACTCGCCTTGTCATATGAGCATCATAGGCACTCTATATTTGGGCAAGAGCCGGTGCCGCCCGGATTTTCACTTAGACTCTCCGCTCGATACTGCTGAGTGTCCGCTACTGCCGTTGCAGACTCCGTATGAAGCATTTCACTATCTGCAAATGTAGACGCCCGGTAGCTTGCAGCTAAGCTTCTCGTAGCAGCAATGAACACCACACAGATCAGACCTCAATGTTCCAGCCTGTGTGGTGCTCACAGCTATCCCATGTCGGGGTCAATTTATTGTGCATCCCAAGAGTGACAGGGCTAGAATGAGAGCATCGTATCAGTGATTTCCGAGCCGATGGACAGCCATCACAATTTACCGTGGGCGAAGTTACGAAAGTCATCCGTGGCGCTAAATCATCGAAGGCATTGGACCCCCGACGTAATCTCTAACTGATGCTGAATAATCTGGATCTACCTGGTGTCGAGTACCTTACAACTGTCCTCATCCTGTCTTTGAACACTCTTATAGTTCCCGATGTGTGGAAGATGGGCAAAGTGATGCCGCTACTGAATCCAGGAAAGGATCCGAGTTTGGGGAAGTCATACAAACCAAACTCCCTTCTCTTACCAGTAGCCAAGACGCTTGAGGCACTACTCCTCCTGAGCCTCGTTGCAAAATTTCCATTCTCCGGGCATCAAAATGAATTCCGAAGACTGCATAACACAACAACTGCTTTTCATACCATCACCGCACACAATTGCCCTAGAGAATCTGGATCAACCTGAAGTCGAGTGCCTTACGGCTATCCTCAACCTGTCTTTGAACACTCTTATAGTAGCCGATGTCTGGAAGACGGGCAGTGTGACCCCGCTACTGAAGCCTGGAAAGGAGCCGAGTAAAGAGGAGTCGTACAGACCGATCTCCCTTCTCTAACCAGAAGCCAAGACGATTAAGTCACTACTTTTCCCGAGGATTGTTGAAGGATTTCCATTCTCCGGGCATCAGCATGGATTTCGAAGACTGCATAGACTAACAACTGCTTTTCATGCCATCACAGGAGACATTTGCCATGGCCATGTTATCGAACGGTCCTCATGGCAATGGACATATGGAAGGCATTCAGCCATGCCAAACTATTTGAGGACATCGCCAACACGTCCCTCCAGCCAGGCCTGAAACGCAGGGTCATTTGTGGAATTTAGGGATAAGAAATCGAAGCACCGTAGAGTGAAACAAGGAGTTCCTGACATGTAAGGAGAAGATCTAAATATATCTGCACCCAAATTTTTAGCCACATTGTTCACTACGAATACGCTTGGGGTGAATACTGAGCTTAACGTGATGGTCGATGGAGAAATAATTCCGACCACTCCGCCGCTTCCTTAATTGCAAGGATCTCCGCTTGACACACACTGCAGTGGTCCGGTAACCTGTTTAAATGCTCAGCCATGCCCGCTCGACTCAGACCCAGATCCCAGTATTTTTATTGCTCCCCAATTTTTGAAACGATTTTATATTCCCCAAAAACTGATGTGAACGATTATATATGAAAGTTGCTCCCTACACAATGTCAAGTGCTTTACTCAATCCTTAAATTTTCTAACATTCAGATTTTTGTCTACAATTAGTTTTGCCATGTTAATGAAACTTTAAATGGAATCTTTAATCACCTTTTGTATACCAAAGGCGTTTATCGAAAGTAAGGTCAGTGCCACGTTTAAGGCACCTAACGTGATTATTGTCTTCATGATCATCATCGCTAGCGTCGTCGCAAGTACCCCGTTGTAGGCCTTCATTGCAGGCGCGACTTGAATGATGTCCTTACATTGTAACAAAATTCGCCTTTTTCTCTCCGAGTGGGAATTGAAGTAGTGATCATAAAATCCGACACTTTGCTGGATGCGAGTCGGTTTTATTTCTTTCCATTCCCTTTTCTTTTTCATGGTGTACGAATATCATGTTATTGGTTGACTCAAACTGTTTGTTACACATGTAGTGCTGTAAGATGTTGCAGTCTGCAACATTGTTGTGCGATAACAGCAGCATCAGCAACAACAGCAGCTTTACTAACGTTGGTCATTATCCACGAGTGGTGGTCCAGTCGCTTAGCCCCAGCTTAGGCATAGCAGAACAATATCGAAGGCAACAACAAACAACGAAAATGATGGTCATCTGATCGTGACAGTGATCATGATTATGAGATATCATTATGACCATCGACATGGACATTTCATTGAATTTTAAATGTGTTTTATGAAAGGAACGTAAAGATAGTGCATAGTTTTGTTCTCTTGCTATCGTTTGCTTACTTTTAATTAGCAGCATTTTTGGATTTCAAGTTGCCATTATACACCTTGTGGCTTGTAAGAGATGTATTTTTAATTTGAAGGGTTGTTCTTTTAGGCAATTTGGAATAATTTATGATATCATTAGAATCATTACAATAAAGTGTTTAAATGCTTTAATGCTGTATTTTGTACCAGTTGTACAGGGCCCGCTCCGCTGCGCCTTCTTTCAATCTCTTATTTTGTCTGAGCCCTATACTGGCACGATCAGGAAATATCTCCTGTTTGGGGGTGCTGGTACGGACTTTCAGATATTTCACCTCAATGTGGATATCATTTTGGTGCTCTACTCCCAAATTCCTTTCTTTTAAGTCTTATATTGCTATGGTCGGTAAATATGTCCGGTATGGGGGTATTTTTGGGGGTGAGGTGGACCCCCATATCCTATCCTATCTCGACGACTACCACAATATCCTAAGAAGTTTGCTAGAAATCGGTTCAGATTGAGATATAGCTCCCTTATATTTGTTCGTCCGATTCTGAGAAATATGGCAATAAAGTGCTCATTTGGTATTTGAATTTCTCGAAATTTGGCAGAAAGGATTTTCTTATGACTCTTCATATTACTGGTGAATTTCATAGAAATCGGTTCAGATTTAGATATAGCTGTCATATATGTATATCGAGCGATTTTCACTTCTAGAGCCACTGCAAGCGTATTTATTAACCAATCTTGCCAACATTTTGTACATCGCTTTCCTCGACGACTACCACTATATCTGAGCGGTTTGGTCGTTTTTTTTTCGGTAAGGTATGGGGAGGGTATTGCCCCGCTGACACATCTTTTCATTTGGATACAATATGTTTTCGGTCGTTAGGTGGTAGTCTCAAATTCCTTTCATTAAAGCCCCTTTGATTTGAGCCTTATATTGCTATGGTCGGTATTTATGTCAGGTATGAGGATATTTTTTGAGGGTGAGGTGGACCCCCATATATCAGATTCGTACTATAGTCTGAAATTCCTTTCATAATTGGTTTATATTTCTATTTGGCGGACCTTGGAGGTGGCCCGGTCCCCCTTAATATCCCACCCTAAATAAGGATATCAAATTTCTGTTTTTGAGTTATTACAAATAAACCAAATTTCGCTTAAATTGCCCCACCCATTTCCGAGATCTGGCGTTTTTGAGAATAGGGTAAGGGGAGAGTCCGCCCATTAAAGTTTGTATGTTAGATCTACTTCATTCTTTTGGTTTTAGTGGTGGATTGGAGTAGCCAAAACCTTTGCCCCGAAAATGGATATCAGATTCATGATCTACTCCCAAAAACCACATTTGAGCTACGTATTGCTATAGTCGGTATATGTGCGGTTTAGGGGGAATTTATGAGGTGAGGCCTGAAACACTTGACCCTAAAACAGATATCAAATATGAGCCCTTTTTTGCCATAATCCACAAGCATGTCCAGTTTGAGGGGAATGTAGGGTGGAGCGGCCCACGCACTTAGCCCTAAAAAATATCAAAATCGTGCTCTACTCTCAAATTTCTTTTATTTGAGCCCCAATTATCATTGGTATAGGGGGAAATTATGGGATGAGACGATCCCCAAACACTTGGCCTCAAAATTGGATATCAAATTCATTTTCTTCTATCAATCATCTATTGCCATAGTAGGCAAACATGGACGGTTAGAGGGCAGTTTAGAGGGTGGAACCTGAAATAATATCACCATCATGCTAGAACACGATTTTGTTTGAGCTCTATAATGTCAAGCATTTGGAAGGTAGTTATCAAAATATTCAGGGCTACGGGTCTCGTTCAGATCCACACTAGATAATTTGTTGTCTACATTGGTTATCTACGTTCATTGGAGGCCAAGTCAAGCATTTGGAAGGTAGCTATCAAGATATTCAGGGCTACGGGTCTCGTTCAGATCCACACTAATTGATTTTTTGTCTGCATTGGTTATCCACATTCATTGGAGGCCACCGTAGCGCAGAGGTTAGCATGTCCGCCTATGACGCTGAACGCCTGGGTTCGAATCCTGGCGAGACCATCAGAAAAAATTTTCAGCAGTGATTTTCCCCTTCTAGGTTAGGTAAGAGTGGCAGTCCTTTACAGACTCACTTAGACAATTTTAAGCCCATTGTGATACCGCAGTAGTAACAGACCAAGGCTTCTGGCGGAAATCGAACCCACGACCTCTACACTGGAAATTCAAGCACGCTGCCAACTCGGCTACCAGGGCGCCCTGATGCTGGCAACATTAGTGAAGTATTATGCATTGTGAAATTTGTTTCCAAATAGGTGTCGCCCTTCAGCACGCCGTTTGGACTCGGCTATAAAAAGGAGTTCCCTTATCATTGAGCTTAAATCTGAATTGGTCTGCACTCATTGATAAGTGAGAAGTTTGTCCCTGTTCCTTAGTGGGATGTTCATGGGCAAAATTTGCAATTTTATCTACATTCAAAATCATATACCAAAGCTACCACTTGGGATACCACATTTTTAAAGATCCGCAGGTCTACCTGTGTCTATCCCAATTTGACGGTAAAAAGTGTACTCTACTACCAAAGACCTTTTATTGCTGATTAATTCTATCCTGATCGGCTAATTTCAAGAAAATCGGTTCAGCCGTTTCTGTGTCTATAAGGAACACACAAACAAACCCAAATTGATTTTTATACCCTCCACTATAGGATGGGGGTATACTAATCTAGACATTCCGTTTGTAACATCTCGATATATTCGTCTAAGATCCTATAAAGTTCATATATTCTTGATCTTCTAGACTTTCTGAGTCGATATAGCCATGTCCGTCCGTCCGTCCGTTGAAATCACGATAGCGATCGAATGCGTAAAGCTAGCCACTTGAAATTTTGCACAGATAATTCATATTGACATATGTCGTCGGGGATTCCAAATGGGCCATATCGGTTCAGATTTAGATATAGCTCCCATATAAACCGATCTCCCGATTTCACTTCTTGAGAACCTGGAAGCCACAATTTTTGTCCGATTTGGCTGAAATTTTGCACGTAGTAATCTTTTATGACTTCCAACAACTGTGCCAAGTACGGTCCGAATCGGTCTATAACCTGATATAGCTCCCATATAAACCGATCTCCCGATTTGACTCTTGAGTCCATACAAGCCGCAATTGTTGTACCATTTTGACTGAAATTTTGCATGTAGTGTTCTGTAATAAATTCTGATTAAGCTCCCATATAAACTGATCTCTCAATTTCACTTCACCTGGAATCCCAATTTTTCTACATAGTACGGTCCAAATTGGTCTATAACCTGATTTAGCTCTTCTACAAATAGATCTCCCGATTTGACTTCTTGAGTCCTTACAAGTCGTAATTTTTGTCCGAATTGGCTAAAATTGTGCATGCGGTGTTCTATTATGACTTCCAACAACCAACATGTAGGGGATGTCCCCTATGAATGCAGTGCACTGGAGGGAGAGGGGGAAGATGTAGTGTTTATTGACATTTGTCTTTAATCTCCAAATGTCAAAGTGGGTGGGAAAAACATTACCCGCAAGTCGATTCCACCTACGAACGGTTCGAGCGAAATAAGAAATGTCTCTATAATCCATTGTGCGGTCCGCTGGCCAATCAACTACAAACTGGTGTGAGTTCCTGGAATGTCTAGTATCCCTGACAAACATCCTTACATCAGGAATAAGAAGACGAATATCAGACGAACACACACACACCATGAAAGTACCAATAGAACAGCGCCAAACAACCCACATTGCGACGATGATGAAGGGAGGCAATAGAGTTGGATACCCTACTTTCCCTAATCAACGCCATCGCTCTCCTCTGTACAGGGTTCAGTAGCTCCAGGGATGGGTCTGATGCTCCAGCTCATACAAATGAGTTGGACTCCATTTTCGGCCTTATGAAAGTGGTGTAAATGTTAAGAAGATCAGACGGAGTGAAGTAAGTCTTACATCGTTTAAGGAAGCCTAAGCAACACTTGAATGCTTTTTTCGACACTGTAAATATTGGGTTGCCCAAAAAGTAATTGCGGATTTTTCATATAGTCAGCTTTGACAAATTTTTTCAACGGCTTCTGACTCTGTAATTGCATTCTTTCTTCTATCAGTTATCAGCTGTTACTTTTAGCTTGCTTTAGAAAAAAAGTGTAAAAAAAGTATATTTGATTAAAGTTCATTCTAAGTTTTATTAAAAATGCATTTACTTTCTTTTCAAAAATCCGCAATAACTTTTTGGACAACCCAATACATGTTTAGTCCAACGGTTTTTTTTTTGTTAGGATAGGGGGGAGGGGATTGCCCTCTGACACATCCTTTGATGTCCAAATGTTCTCAGTCGTCCTACATGTCACTTTGGTGTTGTTTATATTGAAAGGAGAGTGTCGGTTCCCCCGACGCTAAGACCCAAAAGTCCATTTATTTGAGTCCCTTGTTGCAGCGATTCACATGTCCTGCTGAACGGCAGGAGGTGATCCAGATACTTGAAGTCTTTAATAAACATAAGTTTCAAACTCTTCTGACATAAACCTTTCTTTTAATTCACATCTTATCCCGCTCGAACTACATATCCTATTGAAGAGTATTGATTGGGTGGACAGGTCCCATACTCTGTCCCAAATGTGTATACCATACATTATAGTCAACTCCCAAAGGGCTTTCATTTGATACCCATTTTGTGACGTTGGACATTTATGCCCGTTTTAAGGGTTTTTTGGGTTGGGGGGGGGGGGTCTGAACACTTTGGATCAAATTTGTATAAAATATGTCTACTTAACTTCCAAACACCTTTCATTTGATACCCATATTATCCCATACAGTAAATTTTTCCTGCTGGGGGGTTTTGGGGGATGGAGAGGACTCTCAGACACCAAGGAATAAATTTGTATGACAGATTTGTATACCTATCATTTGATAGGTATACCTATCATACCATATTATCCCATCTGCTGGGTGTTGTGGTGGGTTGGAAGGCCCCTCAGTTATCAAGGAATAAATTTCAGATTTGTACTTTTAAACAGCTTTCATTTGATACCCATATTGCCCAAAGTGGTAAAAATGTCCTGTTGGGTGGTGTTTTTGGGGGTGGGGGGGACCTGCCCGACACTTATCTTGTCATTATAAGTCCAAGTTCGTACTCTACTCTTAAATACCTTTCATTTGATACCCATATTTTTCCAATCGGTAAACATGTCCGTTCAAGTGGGTTTTGGGATGGGGCGTCCCCCCAAGTTATTTGACCCAAAAATGTTAAACCAATTTTTCGTTTTTGGGGTACTAAAAAGTGGCTAACCTCTGCGCTACGGTGGCCTCCACACAAAAAATAGTTTAAAGGCGTCAAACCGCAAGATCTAGGTGGCTAATTGAACGCTCCCGAACGTAAAATAAGATGTTCACCGAACTTGCCTCTCAATAAGTCCATTGTTACGCGTGCTGTGTGGCATGTAGCACCGTCTTGTTGAAACCACATGTCATGCAAATCAAGCTTTTGCATTTTGGGCAAAAAAAAAGTTGGATATCATCTCACATAGAGCTCATCATTCACACTATGCAACAATTAGCACCATCTTTGAAGAAGTACAGTCCAATGATGCCACCAGCCTATGAACCACACCAAACTGTGACCTTTTCTGCATGCATTGATAGCTTTTGCCATAGTTCTGGTTGATCTTCATTCCAAAATCCACAATTCTGCTTATTTATGTACCCATTGGAACAAAAATGAACTTCGTCGCTAAACGGAAGAAGCGCGTGATGAACTTTGTTAGCAGAACACGCATTTTGGCAAAAAAACAAGAAAAGTCGTGCTAAGTTCGGCCGTGCCGAATCTTATGTACCCTCCACCGTGGATCGCATGTGTCGAGTTCTTTTCCAGGCATCTCTTCTTAGGCAAAAAAAAGATATAAGAAAAGATTTGCTCTGCTATAAGAGCGATATCAAGATATGGTCCGGTTTGAACCACAATTAAATTCTATATAGGAGACCTGTGTAAAATGTCAGCCAATTCGAATATGAATTGCGCCCTTTGGGGACCCAAGAATTAAAATAGAGAGATCGATTTACAATATATGGGAGCTGTATCGGGCTATAAACCGATTCAGACCATAATAAACACGTATGTTGATGGTCATGAGAGAATACGTTGTACAAAATTTCAGGCAAATCGGATAATAATTGCGACCCCTACAGGCTGAAGAAGTCAAGATCCCAGATCGGATTTTATGACAGCTTTATCAGGTTATGAACCGATTTGAACCTTATTTGAAAGTAGTTGAAAGTAAGAATAAAATACGTCAAAGCCAAATCGGATGGGAATTGTGCCCTCTAGAAGCTCAAGAAGTCAAGTCGCCATAACTGTTTACATGACAGCTATATCAGGTTATGAACCGACATAACAAAATACTACGTGCCAAAATTCATTCAAATCGGATTAGAATTGCGCCCTCTAGAAGCTCAAGAAGTCAAGACCCCAGATCGGTTTATATGACAGCTATATCAGGTTATGGACCATTTTGAACCATACTTGGCACAGTTGTTAAGTATCATAACAAAATACTTCGTGCAAGAATTCATTCAAATCGGATAAGAATTGCGCCCTCTAGAGGCTCAAGAAGTCAAGACCCAAGATCGGTTTATATGGCAGCTATATCAGGTTATGGACCGATTTGAACCATACTTGGCACAGTTGTTGGATATCATAACAAAATACTTAGTGCAAAATTTTATTCCTATCGGATAAGAATTGCGCACTCTAGAGGCTCAAGAAGTCAAGACCCAAGATCGGTTTATATGGCAGCTATATCAGGTTATGAACCGATTTGAACCATACTTGGCACAGTTGTTTGATATCATAACAAAATACGTAGTGCAAAATTTTATTCCAATCGGATAAGAATTGCGCACTCTAGAGGCTCAAGAAGTCAAGACCCAAGATCGGTTTATATGGCAGCTATATCAGGTTATGAACCGATTTGAACCATACTTGGCACAGTTGTTGGATATCATAACAAAATACGTAGTGCAAAATTTTATTCCAATCGGATAAGAATTGCGCACTCTAGAGGCTCAAGAAGTAAAGACCCAAGATCGGTTTATATGGCAGCTATATCAAAACATGGACCAATATGGCCCATTTATAATACCAACTGACCTACACTAATAAGAAGTATTTGTGCAAAATTTCAAGCGGCTAGCTTTACTCCTTCGGAAGTTGACGTGGTTTCGACAGACAGACGGACGGACGGATGGACAGACAGACGGACGGACATGGCTAGATCGACATAAAATGTCACGACGATCAAGAATATATATACTTTATGGGGTCTCAGGCGAATATTTCGAGTAGTTACAAACAGAATGACGAAATTAGTATACCCCCATCCTATAGTGGAGGGTATAAAAATCAATAATTTGCAATCGTTGTTCGTTTGTAAAACGATTCATGGTTAAATTATAGACCAAACTAAAGATGTTTGACTGTGAAACAAAACACAAAAGGTGAGTGAGTTGATTAAACCAGTGTTGCCAATGTGATTATAGCTAAAAAATCACCCTTTATAAAATTTCTATATTTAATGCGAGTTATGCTAATTATTCAATTAAATTAGTTTTTTAGGCTAATGGCTATAGCCTCAAAAAATCTCCTTACAAGGTAGATCCATACCCAAGGCTTTACCCAGTTTCAAGCTATCGTTGTTGATACCTGCTTATATTGCTTTTTATTTATAACCATCTCCATTAAGTTTTGTTTTCCTGGAATTTGGCATACATACGGCAATAGAAAGCATTTGAAAGTAATGGCACAAAATATTTCCCATCACAAAAAACCATAGTAATTTTCTAGCCGCAAAATAACGTAAAGCAAACATAATCTTTTCCTTCAAACCTAATCTTACAACTAATAATAGTTTATAAGTTTTTTGCAAAATGCAACAAAAAAAAACCTAAACCAAAAGCGTTAACCGACAAAATGCTGCAACATTGTCAATAAATAAAACAAATACACACCTTCCTTTCATTTCAAATGATGCCGGTGGTAAATGATTATGGGGACCATGTTGTCGATGATGATGATGGTTGAGTTGTAGTTACAAACTGCAGTACAAGAAACGTAAATATGACGATGTACCTTCCTAATGACTGTAATATGCCGTCAATAACCGTCAACTTTCATATACAGATTAGTTATGGTCCAAGACCAACACAACTCAATGTTGAACTTTCAAAAATCAAACTCAACGCCTTACGAAAGGTGAAGTATTTACCTTTTTTTTTTGTCAGTGAAGCCGAAGCAGAGATCTTAAAGATGACAATAAATTAGACACTCACCTGTAATGAAAGAAGGTAAAATAAAAAAAAATTAATAAATATTTAACAAGCATAGAAAAATAAATATTAGACTTGCTGAAAATTAACCCCTTCCCCCAAGACAATATGTTCTCTGAACCTGTTGTATGGTCCTTATATTGGACTTTTTCTCCATAGCAATCCGACAAACTACTGAGGCGCAAGCAAGTATTGGTCTAATCATGCTCCTGTAGAGCCAGTGGCGTATCTTAGGATTCAGGTCCCATTTCGAGCCTATGGCCCATCTACATAGTGCCCAACATCTGGGAGCCTTCTCAGTACGCATCCCAACCGACCATTTCAATCCCAACCGACCTACTTTAATGAGAAGTAAAGGGTGATTTTTTTGAGGTTAGGATTTTCATGCATTAGTATTTGACAGATCACGTGGGATTTCAGACATGGTGTCAAAGAGAAAGATGCTCAGTATGCTTTGACATTTCATCATGAATAGACTTACTAACGAGCAACGCTTGCAAATCATTGAATTTTATTACCAAAATCAGTGTTCGGTTCGAAATGTGTTCAAATTTTGACAAATTTTGTTCAGCGATGAGGCTCATTTCTGGTTGAATGGCTACGTAAATAAGCAAAATTGCCGCATTTGGAGTGAAGAGCAACCAGAAGCCGTTCAAGAACTGCCCATGCATCCCGAAAAATGCACTGTTTGGTGTGGTTTGTACGCTGGTGGAATCATTGGACCGTATTTTTTCAAAGATGCTGTTGGACGCAACGTTACGGTGAATGAACACATTTCGAACCGAACACTGATTTTGGTAATAAAATTCAATGATTTGCAAGCGTTGCTCGTTAGTAAGTCTATTCATGATGAAATGTCAAAGCATACTGAGCATCTTTCTCTTTGACACCATGTCTGAAATCCCACGTGATCTGTCAAATACTAATGCATGAAAATCCTAACCTCAAAAAAATCACCCTTTATTTGTGAAAAATTTCAGGCGTCTAGCTTTACTCCTTCGAAAGTTAGCGTACTTTCGATATACAGACGGACGGACGGACAGACGGACGGACGGATGGAGGGACAGACGGACGGACAGGCGGACGGACGGACAGATGGACGGACAGACGGACGGACGGACATAGATAGCTCGACTTAAAATGTCATGACGATCAAGAATATATATACTTTATGGGGTCTTCGACGAATATTTCGAGGAGTTACAAACAGAATGACGAAATTAGTATACCCCCATCCTATGGTGGAGGGTATAAAAATCAATTTGTGTTTGTTTGTTTGTGTGTTCCCTATAGACACAGAAACGGCTGAACCGATTTTCTTGAAATTTACACAGATGATGCTCAATGATCCCGTGGTGAAAATAGGGCACTACATTTCTTGATACCTGAAGGGGGAGCGGACCCTCCCCCTTACCCAAATTTTCAGAAACGCCAGATCTTGGATATAAGTGGTGTGATTTAAGCGAAATTTTGTATGCTCTCTTATAGTAACTTACAAACAAAAATTTTGTATCAAAATTCCGGGTGGGGTACCTAATGGGGAGGGGTGCCCCATCCCAAAACCTACAAAGAAAACATATATACACCAATCACGTTAATATGGGATTCAAATGAAAGGTATTTAAGATTAGAAAACATATCTGATATTCAATGGTCGGACCAAGTGTTTGGGGAACCGCCCCAACCCCCAAAAACACCCCTAAATCGTACATATTTACCGACCATGGCAATATGGGACTCAAATGAAAGGTATTTGCGAGTAAAATACGAATCTGATATACAAATGTGGGACCACGTTTCTGGGGGTCCACCCCATTCCCAAAACACCCCCCAAACTGAACTTATTTATTGACCATGGGAATATGGAGCCTAAATAAAAGGTATTTGAATAAAGAATACGAATCTGATATCCAAATAAGGGACCAAGTTTTTTGGAAGGTCGCCTCTCCCCTAAAACATCCCCCAAAGGGGACAATTGACGACCATACCAATATGGGGCTCAAATGAAAAGTCTTTGGGAGTAAAGCACGAATTTGATATCAATATTCGGGAAAAGTCTCACGCCACCTCAGGGCCACGCCACCCCCACATGTATTTGGGAGTAAAGCACGAATTTGATATCAATATTTGGGAAAGTGTATATGGGGCCACGCCACCCCACAAAGGTATTTGCAAGTAGAATACGAATCTGATATCTAAATGTGGGACCACGTTTCTAAGGGTCCACCCCTTCCCCAAAAACACCCCCCCAAACAAGACTTATTTACTGACCATGGCAATATCGGGCTTAAATAAAAGGTATTTGAGTTTAGAATATGAATCTGATATCCAGATGTGGAACCAAGTGTTTAAGGCGCCGCCCATCACCGAGAATAACCCCCACAGAAGACAAATTTAGGACCATAGCAATATGGGGCTCAAATGAAAGGTCTTTGCAAGTAAAGCGCGAATCTGATATTAATGTTCGAATATGATATCAATGTTTGGGAATGTATATTGGGCCACCCCAATTCCACAACGCCACCCAAGTAAGAAGTATTTGCTGACCATTGCAATATGAGGCTCAAATAAGAGTTATTTTAGAGTAGAACACGAATCAGACATAAATTTTCAAAGCCAAACCGGTCATGTTTGCCGCCTATGGAAAAATGGAGCTCAATTGAAGGGTATTTGGAAGTAGCTCATGAATCTGACATCGACATTCGGGACCAACTGTCTAGGGGAGGTCCCACCACCATAACCACCGCCAAGTAGGACATATTTGCTCACCAAGACAATTTGAGTCTTCATGACAGTGGAGCTCGATAATCATAGTTTTTAGGGCCCATACCCCAAACCGGACATATTTGCTGGCTTTTTCAATTAAGGGGTTTAAGTGAATGGTGTTTGAGAGTACGAAACGAATTTGATATCCAGTTTTGTGGCCAATGGCAATATGGGGTTCCAATATATATGAGAATAGAGCACGTTGCTGATATATTTTCAGGGTTTAGTGTTTGGGGGATCATCCCACTCCTCAAAACACCCCTAAATCGGGCATATTTACCAAACATGTTAATGTGGGGCTTAAGTGAAAGGTATTGGGGGGTACAGCAAGAATTGATACCCACTTTCGGGACCAATTTTCTGGGGGTCTACCCCTTTTCCCAAAATACCCCACAAACAGCAATTTTTTAGTGAGCTTCACAAAATGGGGCTTAAATAATGGTATTTGGGAGTAGAAAACGAATTTGATAACCTATTTAGGGGCTATGTGTTTGGGGGACGCCTTATCCTGTAAACTCTCCCTCAAAACCAAAGGCAATATGGGGTTTAAATAAACGGTATTTGAGAGAAAAGCACGGTGCTGATACTTTTTTCAGGGCCAAGTGTCTGGGGGATCACCTCACCCCCGATAGCACCCCTAAATCAGACATCATGGGAATATCGGGCTGAAATAAAGTATTTTAAGAATGGAGTACACCTTGCATCCAAACTTAAATTCGTAGACCAATAAAGATGGCATTCAGATAAAGGCACATATATTGTTAAACTGTTAGTCAGGCGATATACAAGTTTCGTTGCGTGGTATTTCACTTAAAACTCTTTAATTGTCGAAAATAAATATTCCAAGAAAAATTTTGTTCCATATAAAGTAAAAGAAGGCGCAGCGGAGCGGGCCCGGGTCAGCTAGTGCTTTATATACCATAGATCTCATAGCATATATGCTATAACATTTTCGCTTAATTTTTTTTTTTCTTCTAAAAATTTACCAATGTGGTCATTCCTTCCATCCAAGCTCGATGAGGGGGCGATATATATGAACAATACCAAAAAAAAAAATTTCTTATGGGATGGAAAACGACAAAAATGTCGATGGAATAACAAAAACACATACAAAAAAAAACGACTTTGTAACAGCCCACACTATTAACAGTTTTTCTACATTTTTTTGGTTTTTCTTAGTTTCCTATATGGCGACTAGAAAAACTTAGGTTCTGTGTCTCTGGCAAAACAAATGTTATTTCCTTTGTTAATGCGATTTTTTTTTCGGTTGTGGTGGGCCTGGTTATTTTTGTTTTCGCTTTTTTTCCTTTTTAACCGTTGTTGATCGCTTGACTTGAACAATTGTTTGACTGTGAATGTGCGTCTATATGTATTGAACATTTGTCCCATGGGCTACTATCAAATAACCAAAATCAATAATAATTCAAACAATTATTATTTGCCCAATACTGCCCATACGCTATCATCATCGAAGGCATTGAACGGCGCGCAAAACTTCTTTTGCTACATGAAAGACAACACATTCGTGTTACAGCACATCTCTGAGATGTTCCTTTAAAGATTTGAGGTGGCGTAGCTAGCCTGTTGGCCGATACACAATGTAGCGGCTTGTAACATATTCGCGGTTGCGCGCATGCGCGCTCAATCGCCATTGAGTCTCCTTTTCAGACGGACATTATTATACACGCCTTTAGAAATTATGCGGAAACGCGACTCACAATGACATTCGTACTCTAACGGAGATAACAAGTAAACAAAAAAAAAAAAAAAGTCCCACAAATTTTAATGGATACATGCGACACTCTATGGGACGCACACACCAACATAGGCGTAGGGTGCTATACTTTCTTATTAATTGATATAAAAAAGTATTGAAATCTTTGTAGTGGCGGATGGGGTTAAAAAAAAAACATCCATATTTGAGTCACATTTCTGCCAAATCGTATGAGGGTGAAGAAGTCAATACCCAAGATCGGTTTATATGGCAGCTATATCAGGTTATGTAGCGATGTGTGCCATACTTAGCACATTTGTTGGAAGTCATAACCGAACATCTCACGCAATATTTCAGCCAAATCGTATGAGAATTGCGCCCTCTAGAGGGTGAAGAAGTCAATACCCAAGATCGGTTTATATGGCAGCTATATCAGGTTATGTAGCGATGTGTGCCATACTTATCACATTTGTTGGAAGTCATAACAAAACATCTCACGCAATATTTTAGCCAAATCGTATGAAAATTGCGCCCTCTAGCGGCTCAAAAAGTCAGGACCCAAGATCGGTTTATATGGCAGCTATACCAGATTATGAACCGATTTGAATCACACTAAGCGCAGTTGTTGGAAGTGATACCAAAACACCACGTGAAAATTTTCAATCAAATCGGCCGAGAAATGCGCCCTCTAGAGGCTCAAGAAGTCAAGACCCAAGATCGGTTTATATGGCAGCTATATAAAAACATGGACCAATCTGGCTTATTTTCAATCCCAACTGACCTACACTAATAAAAAGTATTTGTGCAAAATTTCAAGCGCCTAGCTTTACTCCTTCGAAAGTTAGAGTGCTTTCGACAGACAGACGGACGGACGGACAGACGGGGGACATGGCTGGCAGGAGTTAAGGGTGGTATTTGAACCCAAGCCTAGCAAGGCAAGTTATGCGACACCAAAGGCCTACAGACCAATAAGCCTTACGTCCTTTTTACTCAAAATCATGGAATGAATTGTGGATACCATGATAAAGAGTAGGACATCCAGTGAACTACTCAAATACTAACAGCATGCCTATGTCAAGGGAAGGTCGGTGGATACTGAACTCCACGAGGTTGTACATAAAATGGAAGAATACTTTGTCACCACTCCTATGGTTAGGTTAGGTAAGAGTGCCAGCCCTTTAGAGACTCACTTAGACAATTTTAAGTCCATTGTGATACCACAGTAGCGACAGACCAAGGCTTCTGGCGGGAATCGAACTCACGACTCCTGCACTGGTAATACAAGCACGCATCAACTCGGCTACCGGGGCGCCATTCTATAGGTGGCCACCATAAATGACCTATTCCGAATGCTGACTGAGCAGGGAATTGAAGCCGACATCGACAAGGTTATAATACTTTTAAGGGGGTACCGATTCGATCCAGATATGCAGAAGGGCCAAAAAGGTCTAGCAGATGGCATACGACTGGGCAAGACCTAGGGATCTCAATGTTAAGACGTATGTGGGCCAATTTAATGCACCACGATATCTCAATAGAACGATTTCGATATCTGGCAAGGTCAAAATATTTAGGAATGATCTGGGACAGAAAAACTGAATCGGAAGTGCCACTTTCAGGAGTGTAATGAGAAGGCTCACAGATGTTGGACACTTTGTATACGGGCCGTGGGCTCGCAATGGGGTCTGAAAACGAGGATAATCCACTGGCTCAATAGGAGCATGATTGGACCAATACTTACTTACGCCTCAGTAGTTTGGCGGGCAGCGATGGAGAAAAAGTTAACATAAGGACAATACAGCAGGTTCAGAGAACACGTTGTCTTTGCATAGGCGGAGCTATGAGGACCACGTCCATTAGGTTACTGAAGACTATTCTAGATATATTGGTTGCCCAAAAAGTAATTGCGGATTTTTTAAAAGAAAGTAAATGCATTTTTAATGAAACTTTGAATAAACTTTAATCAAATATACTTTTTTACACGTTTTTTTCTAAAGCAAGCTAAAAGTAACAGCTGATAACTGACAGAAGAAAGAATGCAATTACAGAGTCACAAGCTGTGAAAAAATTTGTCAACTCCGACTATATGAAGAAACCGCAATTACTTTTTGGCAACCCAATATTACCCATAGACATACAGATTAATTGTGAGGTAGCCAGGCGAATGGATAGAGGAAAGGAGCAGATCGTACCATCGCGTGTAATTGAGGCGAAACGTGGAAATTATGGAAATTTTCGATCGGACACCTGATGTGACACTTGTGGTCGAGTGGGAGACACTGCTGCCAGCGGCACAGTCTGGGATTGACGGAACTCTGGTATTGCTATCTGAAAATTCATGCCACACAGATGTATCAAAACTAGAGGACAGAGTGAGTTTGGGAGTTTACATTAAGGACTCAGGGGCTGACACTGAACTGTTTTCGACTGCCTGACCATAATACGATCTGCATGCGGAGATACGAGAGATTACGGAAGGCGAGAGGTGGTGCGGTGTTAACGCGAGGACGTCGAGCGTGAACAGGTTTCACTGAACAAATTTACGAACCTATATTTGGGTATAGCTGCCATATAGACCGATCTTCCGATTAAGCGTCTTCAGCCCATAAAAACCGCAATTATTATACGATTTCGCTGAAATTTTATAGAGCGCTCTGCCGACTAAGGGTCTTGAGCCCATAAAAGCTGCATTTATAACCCGATTCCGTTGAAACTTGGAAAAGTGTGTTATTTTTAGCCTTTCGTCGGATTTGGATATGAAGGGTGATCTTCAAACATCTTCAATTTGGTCCATAATTTAACTATGAATCGTCTTACAAACGAATAACGCTTGCAAATTATTGAATCTTATTATCAAAATGAGTGTTCTGTTAACAGAGTTCATCTCGCGCTCATTTTTGTCAATTTTTTTCTTATTTTTGGCGCAATGGGTATCTAAATAAGCAGAATTGTCGATTTTGTGGTGAAGATTAGCCAGAAGCATTGCAAGAGCTACCAATACATCCAGAAAGTCACAGTTTAATGCGGTTTATGGGCTGGTGGCATCATTGGACCGTACTTCTTCAAAGATGATGCGATTCGTAACATAACAATGAGTGGTGAGCGCTATCGTGAGATGATATCCAACTTTTTTTTCCCACATTCCAAGAGCTTGACTTGCATGATATGTGGTTTCAACAAGACGGTGTCGCATGCGCGCGAAACAATGGACTTATTGAGAGACGGGTTCGGTGAACATTTGATTCCGCGTTAGGGACCGGTCAATTGGCCACCTAGATCATGAAATCTTACGCGTTTAGATTCTTTTTTGTGGGGCTATGTTGAAGCTCTTGTCTATACAGACAATGAGCTTCAACAATGACGCATTGGAAGACAACATTGAAGCATTTATTCGTGAGATACTGGCGGAAATAATGGAAAGAGTATGGCAACATTGAACTAAGCGGACGGACCATTTGAGGCGCAATCACGGTCAACATTTGCATGAAATAGTTTTCAAACATTAAATTATATGGACCGTATGATCGATTTAAATAAAAATTTAATTTTTCTGAATTTTTAACGTTCTTTATCCGATAGCTCTTAAAAAATCAACCACATATTCATGATCGACTTGACATTCTGAGTCGATCTAGCCATGTCCGTCCGTACGTCTGTCGAAATCACGATAGCGGTCGAACGCGGCAAGCCAGCAGCTAGAAATTTTGCACAGATACTAAGTCTTGATGTAGATCGTTGGGGATTGCTGATAGGCCATATCGGTTCAGATTTGGATGTAGCTCCCACATAAACCGATCTCCCGATTTGACTTCTTGAGCCCTTACAAGGCGCAAGAGAAGTGTGCTCGAAATCGGTTCAGATTTGGATATAGCTCCCATATATATGTTCGTCCGATTTTGAAAAATATTGCATTAAAATGCTCATTTGTTAACCAATTCTCTCGAAATTTGGCAGGTAGGATTTTCTCGTGACTCTCAACTGGTGAATTTCATGGAAATCGGTTCAGATTTAGATATAGCTGCCATACATGTATATCGCCCGATTTCCACTTCTAGAGCCACTGGAAGTGCATTTATTGACCAAAATTTTGTACAACGCTTCCCTTGGCAACTACCACAATATCTGAGAAGTTTGCTCGAAATCGGTTCAGATTTAGATATAGCTCCCATATATATGTTCGTCCGATTTGCAGTAATATTGCAATAAGATGCTCATTTGTTAACCGAATATCATGAAATTTGGCAGGAAGGATTTTCTTCTGACTCTCAACATTACTGGTGAATTTGATGGAAATCGGTTTAGATTTAGATATAGCTGCCATATATGTATATCGCCCGATTTTCACTTCTAGAGCCACTGCAAGCGCACTTATTGACCAATCTTGCCGAAACTTTGCATAACGCTTTCCTCGATAACTACCACCATATCTGAGAAGTTTGCTCGCAATCGGTTCAGGTTTAGATATAGCCCCCACATACATATTTTCGTCCGATTTTGAGAAATTTTCCAATAAAGTGCTTATTTGCTAACCGATTCGGTCGAAATTTGGCAGGAAGAATTTTCTTGTGACCCTTAATATTACTGGTGTATTTCACAAAAATCGGTCCAGATATAGATATAGCTGTCATCTATGTATAACGCCCGATTTTTACTCCAAGAGCCACTGCAAGCGCTTTTATTGACCAATCTTGCCAAAATTTTGCACAACGCTTTCCTCGACAACTACCACGATATCCGAGAAGTTTGCTCGAAATTGTTAAACTATATTAGCTTTTCTAATGTAATGAAAATGTAATGATTATCCCCTGGATAGATGGATTCTAATCCATGTGGTTAGATTTTTTGTTTTCATTCTCTTAACCGTTACAATTCTGGGTGGCACTAAATGCGTGTGTGTCTGTGATATTTAAGGAGAACAGCTTCATCATTCTATGAACTCAATACGTTTCCCTGTTGGTTGTTTTGTTGTTAGGAAAACGAAAAAATAGGGAAACAAGTCGCCAAACTTGTCATGTATAAATGCCAAAACTGTCAATTGATATTTTTGTGTGTTACAAGATGAAGCCAAAGCAATCGGCAAGGTAATGCGAAAAAATTGCAACAAACTCGGCCAAACAACAGAACACAACTCCCAATTGAAATCTTTGAAAAAAATTGCTGGTAGGTATACTTAAAAAAAAAAAAGAAACATATGTACAGTGGTGATTGAGATCATGATGGCTTTTTTATATCTCTGATTAACAAGAATACAGAAAGCACTAAAAATAAGGAAACCTATATCGTAGTGAAAACTGGAGAGTCTGTATTAAAACAGGAATGGAGAAAAGATATTTTTGGGATTGTTATTGCGCCCAAAACCAGCTGATGTCCTATAAAACTTGGTCTCTACCTGTAGAGGACATAACTTTCACCCGCAGATGAATGCTACTTAAACATCCTGCGGCGAAACCTTACTTATACTTATATATAAGTAAGGTTTCGCCGCACCGGGCCCGCTCCGCTGCGCCTTCTTCAACTCTCTATTATCTTTTTGGGGTGGGGACGCTTCACCCTGAATGAGGATATCGAATTCGTTCCATTGTAGCCTGAACGCGTTCGAATCCAGGCGAGAACATCGGACAAAGCGGTGTTTATCCTCTCTTAATGTTGGTGACATTTGCGAGGTACAATGCCATGCATGGTCATTTAAAAAATATTCCCCAAAGAGGTGTCGAACTGCGGGACGCCGTTCGGACTCGGCTATAAAAAAAGGTACCTCATCATTGAGTTTAAACTTGAATCGGAAAGCACCTATTGATGTGTGAGAATTTGCCCCTTCTCGATTCCTGGTGGTAATGTTCTTCTATAGGGTAATGTACTCATTAGGGGAAGGATGGCAACTCAGACATTTCGACTCAAATGTGGATATCAAATTCGTGCTGCATTTCCAAATCCCTTGAATTTGAGCCCCATATTGCCCTGGCCGGTAAATATGAACCGTTTGGAGGGTGTTTTGGGGCTGGGGCGGCCACCGGCACTTTGCACTGAAAATAGATATCAAATTCTTTATTCCCAACGGAATTAAAGTTCAGTTTAGGGGGTCCTTTAGGGGTGCGTACCCCAAAACACTTTGGCTCCAAATTGGATATTAAATTCGTTTTCTACTCTAAAATACCTTTCATTTGAGTCCCATATTGTCATAATGGGTCAAATAACCCATTTGAGGTATCTTTAGGAGGAAAAGCGCCACCTAGACTTGAACGCAAATTTTAATGTCATATTCGTAATCTACTCCCTTATACCTTTCAATTGAGTCCCATATAACCATGGGCGGCTAATATGCCCATTTGGGGGTATATGGGGGAGGGGGGTGACCATTAATTGGACCTAATGTTTTATGCCATATTTGTAATCTACTGCCTAGTACTTTTCATTTGAGTCCCATATTGACATGAACTTCGAATATATCTGTATAGAGAAATTTCTGGTTGGGGTGGGGGGGGGGGGGGGTACCGCTGCCTAATACTTTTCATTTGAGTCCCATATTGACATGAACTTCGAATATATCTGTATAGAGAAGTTTCTGGTTGAGGTGGAGGTGGGCACCGCTGGGTACTTGAACCCAAATTTGAATACCATATTCATGGTCTGGCCTCCAATACTTTTCATTTGATATCCTTATTGTGCCCATCGGACCACTTTCGGATATGGATGGCGTTTTTGCGGTAAGGGGGAGGGTCCGCCTCCATCCCATATCTAAAAATTATATAGCCTATGTTTCCTTCCAGACCAACGCACACACAATCTATGAAAATTTTAAGAAAATCGGTTCAGCCAAGTATCATACAGTCATAATGGGTCTAAGGGCGTTTTTGAGGGGTGGCATGACCCCTTATACTTCAATCTGATTTTGTATGCCAGATTCGAAAACTACACCCGAATATCTTTCATTTGAGCCCGCCCAATATGTCTGTTTGGGGGTGTTTTGGGTTTGGGGCGGCCCGATGGGTACTTAGACTCAAACTTTAGTACCATATTCGAATTCTACTCTTTAATACCTTTAATTTGATACCTATATTGTCCGGATCGGTCCACTTTTGTTTTTGGGTTGTGCTTTTGGCATAAGGGGGAGGGTACGCCCCCCTTCCGATACAGAAAAATTATAAAGTCTAGAGTCTACGAATACCTACCATATTCTTAATCTACTCCCGAATACCTTTCATTTGAATCCCATATTTTCATGATCGTCAAATAAAACTATTTTAAGGGGTTTTGGGGCTGGGGCGGTCCCCCAGGTACTTGGACCAAACTTTTATTATGAAATTCGTATTCTAGTCTTGAACACCTTTAATTTTAATCCCATATTGTTCCGATCGGTCCACTTTTGATTTTGGGTTGTGCTTTTAGCATAAGGGGGAGGGTCCATCCCCCTTGAGATACCGAAAAATTATATAGCCTATGTTTCCTTCCAGACCAACTTGCACAATATGCGAACATTTCGAGAAAGTAGGTTCTGTCGTTTTCCAGAATATACGGAACAAACAAACCAAGACCCTATGTTCGTGATTATGCTAATGTGCCCATTTTGGAAATTTAAGTGGGGGTGGGGTGACCCCCTATACTTCGATATGAATTTGTATGCCGGATACGTTATCTACTGCCGCATAATTTTCATTTGATACCCATATTGTCCTTATCGGTCCACTTTTGATTTTGGGTTGTGCTTTTAGCATAAGGGGGAGGGTCCGTCCCTCTTCCGTTATCAATAAACTATAAAGCCTGTTCCTACTTCCTGACCATATTCGTAATCTACTCCCGACTACCTTTCATTTGAGTCCCATATTGTCATGATCGTCAAATAAACCTATCTTTAGGGGTTTTGGGGCTGGGGCGGTCCCCCAGGTACTTGGAACCATCTTTTATTATGAAATTCGTATTCTACTCTTGAATACCTTTAATTTGAATCTCATATTGTCCCGATCGGTCCACTTTTGATTTTGGGTTGAGTTTTTGGCATAAGGGGGAGGGTCCGTCCCCCTTCCCATGCATAAAAATTATATAGCCTATGTTTCCTTCCAGACCAACCTACACAATAGGCGAAAATTTCGAGAAAGTAGGTTCTGTCGTTTTTCAGTCTATACGGAACAAACAAACCGAGTCCCGAGATTATGCTAATGTGCCCATTTTTGAGGGGGTGGGGTGACCCCCTATACTTCGATATGAATTTGTATGCCGGATACGTTATCTACTCCCGCATAATTTTCATTTGATACCCATATTGTCCTTATCGGTCCACTTTTGATGTTGGTTGCTATTTTTTGGGTAACGATGGAGGGTCCGCCCGCTCCCGGTACCAACAAATTCCTGACCATATTCATCCGTCCCCCTTCTTATGCCGTTAAATTATATAGCCTATGTTTCCTTCCAGACCAACCTACACAATATGCGAAAATTTTGAGAAAATCGGTTCTGCCGTTTTTCAGTCTATACGGAACGAACAAACCGAGTCCCATATATCCGTGATTGGCTAATGTGCCCATTTTAGGCTTTTTTTTTTGGAGAGTGGGGTGAGCTCCTATACTTCGATATGAATTTGTATGCCGAATACGTTATCTACTCCCGCATAATTTTCATTTGATACCCATATTGTCCTTATCGGTCCACTTTTGATTTTGGGTGATGTTTTTGGGGTAACAGTGGAGGGTCTGCCCCCTTCCGTTATCAATAAATTTTTAAGCCTATTCCTACTTCCTGACCATATTCGTAATCTACTCCCGAATACCTTTCATTTGAGTCCCATATTGTCGTGATCGTCAAATAAACCGATTTTAAGGGATTATGGGGCTGGGGCGGCCCCCCAGATACTTGAACCCAACTTTTATTATGAAATTCGTATTCTACTCTTGAACACCTTTAATTTTAATCCCATATTGTTCCGATCGGTCCACTTTTGATTTTGGGTTGTGTTTTTGGCATAAGGGGGAGGGTCCGTCCCCCTTCCGATGCATAAAAATTATATAGTCTACAGTCTACGAATACCTACCATATTCTTAATCTACTCCCGAATACCTTTCATTTAAATCCCATATTGTCATGATCGTCAAATAAACCTATCTTAAGGGGTTTTTGGGGCTGGGGCGGCCCCCAACATACTTGAACCCAACTTTTATTATAAAATTCGTACTCTACTCTTGAAAACCTTGCATTGCAATCCCATATTGTTCCGATCGGTCCACTTTTATTTTTGGGTAGTACCTTTGGGGCAAGGGGAAGGTCCTTCCCCCTCCCGATATCATAAAATTATAAAGCCTATGTTTCCTTCCAGATCAACCTACACAATCAGTGTAAATTTCAAGGTAATCGGTTCAGCCGTTTTTGAGCCATCTATACGGAACAAACAAACACAAATTGAATTTTATATATTGGGTTGCCCAAAAAGTAATTGCGGATTTTTTAAAAGAAAGTAAATGCATGTTTAATAAAACTTAAAATAAACTTTAATCAAATATACTTTTTTTACACTTTTTTTCTAAAGCAAGCTAAAAGTAACAGCTGATAACTGACAGAAGAAAGAATGCAATTACAGAGTCACAAGCTGTGAAAAAATTTGTTAACGCCGACTATATGAAAAATCCGCAATTACTTTTTGGGCAACCCAATATAAGATAAGCGCCATTTATGGTCCAACTTTTTTTTTTGCCTCCCACTGTTGCTTCTTATCTTAAAACTTACAGCTGGCATATAACCAAACCTCTATTAAGTTAAAATATCAGTCATTGTAACTGAGTCCATAGAATTCATATGGATGAAGATAGATTTAAAATGCTTTTCTCTCCAAAAACACATATAAAATGAACACTTTTTCCACACGCTCGTCATCATTGTTGGCGGCCTGAAAAAAGGTTTTGTTTCATATCCTTACTGATATCGAGCCATTATTTTTGTTAATGTTTTTTCCTATCTTTCTTTATTCATCTACGCTGGTGGGGTTTTAGTTGCGTTATTAAAAACCCTCTACGTTGTTTCATTTCTAATGACATTTTGTTTGATTTTATGGCTTGCATGTACAATTGTCCGCTAATATGAATTGGTCGTACATATCTGTGGCATGTCTTACTTAACACTTTACATGTGTAACCATTCGTAGAATAGGCGATACATACGTACCTCCATGCAAAGCAGCATTAAAACTTTGCTATTCTGGCATAGCAATGCCAAGGGGTAGCAGAGCGGGAGATAGAGAGAGAGAGGTGTAAAGCTGTAAAATATTTGAAGAGTCATAGAATCTTATTGCAATTACATTAAGACTGCCTGCCTGCCCATCCCTTGTCATAACAACCTACGCAAGCAGGAAGTTGCAAGTTGTTGTGATTCCTGCAAACACAAACACACTGCGGGCAGTGAGTGTGGCATACCACATACAACACTTTCAGCCATGCTCATACTCACACTCGTGCTGTGTTTGTGTGTAGCAAACAAAACGCATAATTTGACAAAGCGACAGTTGGATAGACAGACAGACAGACAGACATTCGAACAGCCAACCATAGTTTATGTATGCCCCCCCTCTGTCACCTTTGTTCTCTCTCTCTTTCTCTTCATCCATAGGATATTGAATTTGTACTCGTATTTGATTTTGGTTCTAAGAGATATCCATACAAATTGTCTTTTGATACTGCCGTAACTTGAAATAGAAATATGCACTTATTTGTATTGATATATGTTCATGTGCTCATGTGCTCATAACAACCAAACAACCACACACGCTCAATGCATAACTGATAGCTGGTAAGAGATGATTATATTTTACATTTTGTAGATGTAGAAATAGGATAAACCAAAAGTTAGGCACCGTTGAAGTTTTCGAAAATGAGTAAAATTGGCTACGACAGAATATTTGTTCCACTAGCCGAACGCTAGAATAGCGTTCCAAGCGCCTCGATCTTCTGCGCTCATTCTAAAATCTCTGATACCAAGTTTCGAGGTGTCTCCCACAACTTGATCCTTCCATCGGGCCTTTGGTCTTCCCGGTTTGCGTGTACCACCGTGTTTGCCTTCAAAAGACTTCTTTGCTGGAGCTTTCCCTCATCCATTCTGACAACATGACCTAGCCAACGCAGCCGTTGTATTTTGATGCGTTTAACTATGCTATTGTCGTCATACAGCTCGTGGTTCATACGTCGCCTATATTCTCCGTTAACGCAAACTGGTCCATATATTTTACGAAGAATCTTTCTCTCGAATACTCCAAGTACTGCATCATCTGCTTTCACAAGTACCCATGCTTCAGAACCGTATAACAACACGGGTGCAGTTGTTAAAAAGACATAATATACCACGTCACGCAAAACTTCAGCTAAATCAGATAAGAATTGCGCCCTCTAGCGGCTCAAGAAGTCAAGATCCAAGATGGGTTTAAATGGCAGCTATATCAGATTATGAACCGATTTAAACCACACTTAGCGCAGTTGTTGGAAATCATGACGACACACCTCACGCAAAATTTCTGTCACATCGGATAAGAATTGCGCCCTCTAGTGGCTCAAGAAGTCAAGATCCAGGATGGGTTTATATGGCATCTTTATCAAAACATGGACCGATAAGGCCCATTTACAATCCCCATCGACCTACACTAATAAAAAGTATTGGTGCAAAATATCAAGCGCCTAGCTCTACTCCTTCAAAAGTTAGCCTGCTTTCGATAGACAGAAGGACGGACGTGGCTTGATCGACTTGGAATGTCATGACGATCAAGAATATAAATACTTTATGGGGTCTAAGACGAATATTTCCAGGAGTTGCAAACAGAATGACTAAATAAGTATAGCCCCCATCCTAGGGTGGAGGGTCTCAAGACTTAAAATGCTCTATTTAAGCCAAATCGTATTAGAATTGCGCCTTCTAGAGACTGAAGAACAAAAATCTGGAAGACCGATTTCTATGGGAGCCATATACAGTTGTGTACCCACTGAGACTATATTTGGCATGGGTATTGAAAATCACAACGTAGGTAAGGTTAGGTTAGGTTTAAGTGGCAGTCTGGCATCAGACTCACTTAGACGTTTTCGTCCATTGTGATACCACAGGCGCAGAAGAAGGAAGACGCCTTCTAGTTCTTACCATTCAAAAATCCAGGTAGCTTTAAAAAGCCTTAAAGCACCGTAGCGCAGAGGTTAGCATGTCCACCTACGACGCTGAACGCCTAGGTTCGAATCCTCGCGAGACCATCAGAAAAAATTTTCAGTGGTGGTTTTCCCCTCCTAATGCTGGCAACATTTGTGAGGTACTATGCCATGTAAAACTTCTCTCCAAAATGGTGTCGCACTGCGGCACGCCGTTCGGACTCGGCTGTAAAAGGGAGGTCCCTTATCATTGAGCTTAAACTTGAATCGGACTGCACTCATTGATATGTGAGAAGTTTGCCCCTGTTCCTTAGTGGAATGTTCATGGGCAAAATTTGCATTTTTACTTGTGAATGTTCACATCCGCTAAATCAGACAGGTTCTCAAAGAAATGAAAACCTAAAGTGAAACTCCTTCTGATTGCCAGAGCGGTACACACACACAGCAGATGTTCTATAGTCTCTCTTCGATGTCTTCACAGCTTCTCCAAAGAAGTTACCGGCAGCTTTCAATCTGTCAGCATGTTTTTCGATTAGACAGTGGCCTGTCATGATGGAAACAATGACTGAGACGTCTGTTCTAACCAGTGACAGCATAGCGGTAGACCTCTTCAAGTCTATACTAGGTCACATAGTTTTGGAATGCTGATACCCCCTCTTTGTGACGTTCTATCATTCGTTGCCCTTCGGGACTGATCCTGAAAACTTAGCTTACATGTCGCTAGAAGCATACCCACAGATTCCAGTTTCCCTGCCATGTGTAGGGTAGTTCCTGGTTTCGCAAGCTCCTGCGCTTTACAATTCCCTGGTATACCTCTGTGCCCCGGCACCCAGAACAGGTGCATATTGATCTCTGCAGCCATCTCGTTGAGAGATCTGCGACAGTCGAGGGAGGTTCTTGAACTCAGAAATGCGTTCTCCAAGGATTTAATGGCTGCCTGGCTGTCTGAGAAGATATTTATGCCTATCGTCGTAATGACATTGTATTTAGCCATTCCACCACTTCTTTGATTACCGGGATCTCCGCTTGATATACCCTGCAGTGGTTGGATAACCTTCTGCATATGACCACTTCTAGTTTGTTTTTTCAGAATACACCCCAAAGCCCACATGGTCGTCTAGTTTGGAAGTGTCTGCATAGATCTTCTTTGTAACTTCGAATATTATCAGGGATGCCGTAATTCCAATCGGTTCTATCAGGAATAGTGGTAAAGTACTTTTTGTCAAAAAGCGGCTAAGACAGGGTGTATTCAACACTGCCTGTAACATCGGACATTATATAAAGGATAACACAGTGTCGGTGGCCGCCAGATAACAAAAGAGAAAGCTCCCTTTGCCTCACGGCAGTTGTCGCAGCAATTTGTATAGCCACTATGTACAGGGGCATTACATGTAGCATTAAATTCAGTGCATTAGATGGTGTCGTCTTCTGTGCGGCAGTGATGAGGGAAGCCATCCTTTGGATCAGGTTGAGTATTGAACAGTAGGTGGACTTTTGAAGCGCCGTCCACCAGACTCCAACACCATATAGCATTATAGGTCTGACAACTGCAGTACATACCCAATGCGTGACACGCGGTCTAGAGCCCCAACTTTTGCTAATGGCTTCTTTACAGGTGTATAGGGCAAGATTTTCCTTTCTTGCCCTTTCCAAAATGTTGGATTTGAAGTTCAATTTCTCTCTCCTCAAGCCGACAGGTGCCACTGTAGGTAATTTGTATCTCTTGCTGAAAAGAACTACTTCTGTAAGGCACGGATTTACGCCTAGACCACTTTTTGCAGCCACTTTCCTGTGGTATGTAGAAATTCCTGAGAGAGGTTCTCTAAGAGTGCTGGGAAACCTTCTCCTAACGGCAAAAGCCACGTCATCAGCATACGCGACCACTTTTACTCTTTTTTCTTCCAGAGGCAATAGTATATTGTTAATAGCTATATTCCAAAGTAGGGGAGACAGTACACCTCCTTAAGGTGTTCCTCTGCTGGCCCATCTTTTTACATCCGCAGAATCCAAGCCTGCCGTAATACATCTTTTAGTACTGCAAATTTTGCCCATGAGCATTCCACTAAGGAACAGGGGCAAACTTCTCATATATCAATTTCTCTCCAAAGAGGTGTCACACGGCGGCATGTCGCATTGCATTCTAACTTTTGTCACACCCTGTTTGCATTACTTTTGTATGCTTATTGATTTACTCAACAACACTCATAAGTGGCAATTGGCCATCATCTGCAAAAGTGTTGCTTTGAATGTTTCCAAGCCATGTTCGGCAAAACAGATTTAAGTATAAAGATTAAATTTCAACATACGATTGTCGCTGGGTCTTTGCTAGATGTTTGGTTAGGCTTCTTTGGCAACTGGTTGTATAACTGGCATAGAACTACTCCCATATGGGGTATGTGTAGCACGTATACAAATTATATTTCAATATTTTTACGATTACCTTTGTCTGTGATATAACTATTCACTATAGTTATATATCATAGACAAATACAGAAGAACACCTTAAAAGATCTATTGAGAAGGTTAAGCAGTGAGTGTTTTAATAGATTATCAACAAATTATTGATAATACTAGTTTTGTGAAATAAGCAGATGTACTCCAAAATACAAGAGAGCCATAAAACATGGCTGGGGGATTAGTGTTAAGAAATATCTTAAGATTATCTATTCTGAATAGATGGGGAATATTAAATTGCATGGCAATTTAGGGACAATCGTTCTGATTGTTGAAGAGAATAAAAGAAATGTTAAAATTTTACTACTAGAAAACTGCTCAGCTAAAAGAAAAAATGTTCTTAGAATTATTTATAATCTGTTCTAGATGTTCTACTAGCAAATGTCAACTTAATTATTTAGTTCCTTGTTAAAAAGAATTTCTATTAAAGTTGATAAGCTGTATTTAAGTTTAAATCCTTACAAATTTCCTACCAACATTATTTTCATATTTGCTTAAAGTTCAAATTTGTAGTTTTTATATGAATTTAACAGTACCCTAACATCTTGCTTTATCCTAAAGAATACAACATCTCATAATACCAACTTGCTTAAGTTTCTTTTTTATACCCTCCATCATAGGATGGGGGTATACTAATTTCGTCATTTCATTTGTAACATATTGACATTCTTAGTCGATTTAGCCATGTCCGTCCGTCTGGCTGACGAAGGCACGCTAACTTTCGAAGGAGTAAAGTTTGGTGCTTGAAATAGTGCATAAATACTTCTTATTAGTATAGGTCGGCTGTGATTGTAAATGGGCCAAATCGGTCCATGTTTTGGTATAGCTGCCATATAAACCGATATCGGATCTTGACTTTTTGAGACTCTAGAGGGCGCAATTCTTTTCCGATTTGACTGAAAATTTTCACCAAATATTTTATTTTGCCTTTCAACAACTCTAATAAGTATGGTCTAAATAGGTTCATAACCTGATATAGCTCCCATATAGACCGATTTCGGATTTTTACTTCTTAAGGCCACTAGAAGGAGCAATTATTATCAGATTTAGCTGAAATTTTGCATAAAGTGTTTTGGTATGACATCAACACCTCTGCCAGGTATGGTCCAAATCAGTTCATAACCTGATATAGCTCTCATATAAACCGATCTCGGATCTTGATTTCTAAAGCCACTAGAGGGCGCAATTATTATGCGATTTTGCATGAAGTGTTTTGGTTCGACCATCGACAACTCCGCCAAGTATAGCCCAAATCGGTATACAACCTGATATAGCTCCAGTGTAAAAGCGATCTCCCGATTATACTTCTTGAGCCTCTAGAGGGAGCAATTCTTACACGATTGCCAAAATTTTGCACAAGGATTTACTATATAACCTTAAACATACGTCTTAAATATGGCCTGAATCGATCCATAACCTGATATATCTTCCATACAAAACGATCTCCCAATTTTATTTATTGAGCCACTATGGGGCTAACTTCTTATCCGATATGGATAAAATTTGGCCCAATAAATTCCACTTTGGTTTCCAAAAGCCAAACCAAGTATGGTTCATAACTTGGTATAGCTCGGTTCAAGCGGTTCAAAAATAGGTAAAGCTAAAATAGCATAGAAATTCTTATCCACTAACCGATCTGGGCTAAATTGAAGAAGGATGTCGGAGGGCGTAACAAAACTCACTGTCCCAAATTTCAGTAAAATCGGATAATAAATGTGGCTTTTATGGGCTTAAGACCCTAAATGGGCGGATCGGTCTATATGGCAGCTATATCCAAATCTGGACCGATTTGGGGCAAATTGTAAAAGGACGTCGAAGGGCCTAATACAACTCACTGTCCCAAATTTCAACAAAATCGGATAATACATATGACTTTTACGGGCCTAAGACCCTAAATTATTCAAAATCGGACGAAAATATATATAGGAGCTATATCTAAATCTGAACCGATTTCTATAAAATTCACCAATAATATCGATAGGCTTCGTCAATTTCAATAGGCTTCACCAATTTCAATAGGCTTTGTCTAGGCTTTGTCCCAAGAAAGTACTGGTGCCAAATTTGAAGATGATCGGATGAAAATTGCGACCTGTACTTTGTACACAAATTTGCATGGACATACGGACAGACAGACATACTAAATTTAATCAGATAACGATTTTGAGCCGATCGGTGTAGTTATCAATGGGCCTAGCTCTCTTCCTTTAGGGTGTTACAAACAAATTCACTAAGTTACAATACCCTGTACCACAGTATTGGTGTAGGGTATAATAAGCATCCTGGAGCCGTAGAAGACTAATCGGGAGATCGGTTATACCCCGATTTACACCATACTTACTACGGATGTTGAAAGTGTTCTACCTTGGCATCGCCGTAAACGAAACAAATGACACCAGTTTGAACGAAGGACTAACTAACTGGCTAACTGAAGAACTAACTAATTGGGTAAAAGATGCTACTTAGGATTGAGCAAGTGGCTGAGTTAGGATTGATCAAGCGGCTGAGGAGCCAAGCCACCTCTTAACAAACGAAAGTTACACTTAACGAGCCACTGATACTAACCGTGGTGTTGTATGGCTGCCTCATCAGCTTTCGCAAGTATGCATGCTGCGAGCATGCGTACTTGCGAAAGCTGATGAGGCAATACTTGGAGTGTTTGAGAGAAAAATCCTTCGTAAGATATTTGGAGCAGATTGCGCTACTAGCGAATATAGGCGTAGGATGAACCACGAGCAATATAAGCTGTATGACGGGGATAGCACAGTTAAATGCGTTGGCTAGGTCATGTTATCAGAATGGATGAAGAAACCCCAGCAAAGTAGTCTTTTGAAGGCGATTGCGATGGTACACGCAAACCGGGACGACCAAGAGTCCGATGGAAAGATCATCTGGTGGGAGACACCTCGAGACTTGATGTCAAAGATTTCAGAAGGAGCGCAAAAGATCGAGGCGCTTGAAAAGCTATTCTACGTTCGATAAATGGAACAAGTGTTCTGTCATAGCCAATTTAAGTAATTAAGTGTCTTATAGATCGATTTGCCGATTCAGGGTCTTAAGGCCCTGATTTCGCTGGAATATAGAACAGTGAGTTTTATTAGGCCCATCGACATTCGAACCGAATATGGTTAATATCTGAATATTTTTACACATTGCTGCCATATAGACCGATCTGTCTATTTAGGGACTTAAGCCCATAAGAGAACCATTTATTACCCGAAATGTGGATCAGTAAGTTTGACTAGGCATCTCGATGTCTTCCACAAATATGGTCCAGATTAGATCACATATAGACATATCAGCCAAAAAAAAAAAACTGATCTGCCGATTTAGGGTATTATGCTCATAAAATCCTCACTTATAACACATTTTGGCTTAACCGAAGATGGTCGAGATCGGAATATATTTCGATATAGCTGCCATCTAGAATTATCTGCCAATTTAGGCTCTTAAGACAATAAAAGGCGCATTTATTATCGATTTCTTTCAACTTTGGAACATCGAGTTGTTATAGGCCCGCCGATATTCAAACCGAGTATGGTGAATATCTGCTCATATGAAGAGATATATGCTATATAGACCAATTTTCCAATTTAGGGTTTGAATCCCAAAAATAGAGGATTCATTGCCCGATTTTGCTGAAATTTTAAACTGTGGCATGTATTCCCCCAAATTTTCTCTCACAGCCAGGCAGCCATTAAATCCCTGGAGCACGTAATTCTGAAGAGATAAATGCTATATAGACCAACTTTCCTATTTAAGGTTTTAATCCCAAATATAGAGGATTTATTGCCCGATTTCGCTGAAATTTAAAACTGTGGCATGTTTTCCCCCAAATTTTCTCTCACAGCTAGGCAGTCATTAAATCACTGGAGCACGTAATTCTGAACACAAAAACCGCCCTCGTTTGTCCCAGATCTCTCAACAAGATGGCTGAACAGTTCAAAATTCACCTGTTCTGGGTGCCGGGCCACAGAGATATCCCAGGGAACTGTAAAACGGACGAGCTTGCGAGGCTAGGAACTACCATACACATTCCAGGGATATTGGAATCTGTGGGAATGTCTCTAGCTACATGTATGCTAAGTTTTCAGGAACAGGCCCAAATGATAGATGTAACCTAATCTAGACTTGAAAAGGTCTACTGCTTTGCTGTCATTGGATAGAACAAACGTCTCAGTGATTGTGTCCGTCATGACAGGTCACTGTCTAACATGCAGACAGACTGAAGAAGCGGTGAGAACATCGAAGAAGAGGAGAATATAGAACAACTTCTGTGTGTGTTGGTTCTAATCCACTCATTGTCATGTGAGAAATTTGCTCCCTGTTCCTTAATAGAATGTTGCAATGTTACATATGATGCAGATCGTTCATGGCAATGTCACATGGCAATATTCTTGTTACCCAATGACAATTGTAATCTCTATAAATTGTAACCTTAAATACTAAATAGATTTGCGATAATCTAAAATACTTTCATCTTATTGCTTCTCTAAACTCAATTTAGCTTAAATCTATTGCTTTGTATATTCTTCTTTGTAAACTTGAAAAATATGAATTTGCATTGATCAGTTTATAATTTTCATACTCTACGGTAATCAATTTGGGTTTTGTTTTGGTCAATGGTCACTGCTGGCATATGTGTGTGTAGCTTGTTGTTGTTGTTGTTATTTTGGCATTCATGAGACATGGGAGCTAAAATGGGGTACCTCTTAAACCATGAAGGCCAAGGAGAGAAGTCTTATTTCATTTCCACAGGAGAAAAGTAAATCATTGCACATTTGTTGCTCGATTATTATTTATGAGCGGTCATTATTTATTGAGATATTGTACACAGGCACGTTATATACAACATCAAAAACCGCTGGAACTCAAGAAACAAACCAAACCAAAACAAAAAAAAAAAACACGAATGTCCGTTCTATGGAGGCCCATGTGGACACACATACTCGTATGAGCCAATATGGTGCTAGCAAATGTAAGCATGGGACAGAGCATATCATGCCTAAATATGAGCACAAGGGCTTTCAATTGTTTGACTGGTATGTTTGTTAAAGCTGCAAAGCAGTCATATGCAGAAATATAAACTGTTCTCTTTGTATGGTGTCCTTTTTTTTGTAGGCTTCGATATTGCAATCGATCGATCAGTTGCAAATCATCATCATCACCACCATCAGCAGCAAACCAAGCATAACAACAAACGGCCACAACACAGTAACAGCACAGCAACAGCAACATCCTCAAAAAATAAAAGTTATAATAACAACAACAACATTAGTAATGCTAACGAAGTAAATGGGAAATACAGTGGTTTTAAAGGTAAATAGGAACCTCATGGAAACTGGCAGCTGAAATCTAAACCCAGAAATTATTCTCTGAATTTTACAATTTAGCCACTATACTTGTGATTATAAGTAAAGGGACTTTGTCCCTTATATTCCTTAATGGGATATTCAAGATGAATACATAGATACATCTTAAACCGAAACAACCACTTTGCCACATGACATGCTGTAACCTTTAACAGACTTGGAATAACGCTGCAATCATAAATATATGCTCACAAGAATATTTTAACTCTCCTGGAACCAAACTATTCCCTTTCCGAAATTACTTACATAATTTCAAACAGAAGGTTATAAAGAAGAAACGGCTGAACCTAGAAACTTGAAATTTTGCATAAAGCTCACTCTTGAAACAAAGATGTGACATAAGGCTAGATTTTTAAAAATTCAAACCACAACATACTAAAATTTGTAAATTTCTTAACACAGCATTGTTGTTGCCTTACACTTAAGACTCATTTGCTGTGCTAATCCAACAGTAGTTAGTTTACAATAGGAAAGAAAACCGTGCAAGGTACTGAGTATAGTAATAGAAATCATTATTACTCCACTATTATATCATATAAGAGCCCTAGGTGAGAGTGTGAGAGATAAAAGTTGGATGTGTGAAAGATAGTCATCACTGTTGTGGAGTGTGGGATGTTGCATTGATGAGTGAGTGTGTGAGGTTTATTTCATAGGGTGGTCAATTAATTGCATATGCTTCTTCCGTATTATATTTTTGTACTCGTTTGATGTTGTTGTAGCAGTATGTTGTACACTGAGGTGGCAACCTTTGCCGATTCAGGATAACCATCTTCTTCTTCTTTTTTGATCTTATAATGTCAAAGACTTGTTTTGTTTGATAGTTTGTGTGTTGGAATGTAACATTAAGACTGAAAAACGTTTGAGCCGAATTTCATGAAATTGTCACAGAATGCAGGCCAAAACTCAAGGTGTAAAAAGTGTACTTCACTTTTCGATATGCAAAGGGGTGGACTCTTGTCAGAAAGTCTTTTTCTTGAAATTGGGAGCACAGATTTAAGATTTAAATACATAAAAAAATACCCTTGTGTCTGTGCGGCATCATCTCCAAACAAGATATGTTTACCGATTGAAGCAATACGGGAAGTAAAATACAAAGATGATAAAAAAAAAAAATTTGGACTGAATTGTCTGAGACCCATTCCACTCAAAAACGGACATGTGTGCATCTGTATCGAACGATATTAAAAGGGTCTAAAAATTAAAAAGCCTTGAGAAAAACTACGAATGTCGTTTAAAAACGTATGGTAAAGTGTGTGGTTGACAGTCCACTTCCAAAAAAAAAAAAAACCCAAAAACAAGACAGGTTGGTCTGCCACGACAATATGGGAGTGAAATGAATCTGATATTAATTTAAGGGACCAACTCTCTGGGTGGACGCCCACAATCAAAACACTCTTCAACGGAGAGGAAATCCCAACGTGATGATATGGGATGGCAGAAGAATAAAAATTTTATATATATTTCTATTTGTTTGCTTCCTCCGCATAGAATCAAAAACGGCTGAACTGAATTTCTTGAAATTTTTCCAGATTGTGGAGGTTGGCAGGAATGAAGGACTATTTAATTTTTTACCCACCACCATAGGATGGGGATATACTTATCTAGACATTTCGTTTGTAACACCTCGAAATATTTGTCTAAGACCCCATGTCGAGAAGATCAAGAATATGTATACTTTATTCTTGATCTTCTCGACATTCTAAATTGATCTAGGCATGTCCGTTCGTTTGTCGAAATCACGACAGAGGTTGAACGAGTAAAGCTAGCCACTTGAAATGTTGCACAGATACTTAATATTGATGTAGATCGTTGGGGATTGCAAATCGGCCATATCGGTTTAGATTTGGATATAGCTCCCATATAAACCGATCGTCCGATATGATTTCCTGAGCCTTTACCAGCCGCAATTTTTGTCCGATTTGATTGAAATTTTGCACTTGATGTTGCTTTATGACTTCCAACAACTGTGCCCAGCACAGTCCAAATCGGTCAATAGCCTGGTATACCTCCCATATAAACCGATCGTCCGATTTGATTTCCTGGGCCTTTTCCAGCCGCAACTTTTGTCCGATTTGACTGAAACTTTGAACTTGATGTTCCTTTATGACTTTCAACAACTGTGCCAAGTAAGGTCCATATCTGTCTATAACCTGGTATAGCTCCCATATAAACCGATCGTCCGATTTGATTTCCTGGGCCTTTTCCAGCCGCAATTTTTGTCCGATTTGACTGAAATTTAGAATTTGATGTTCCTTTACGACTTTCAACAACTGTGCCAAGTAAGGTCTAAAACGGTACATAACCAGATATATCTCCCATATAAACCGATCTCCCGAGTTGACTTCTTGAGCCCCTGGAATCTGATTTGACTTCCAATAACTGTCCCATGTACACTCCGAACCGGTCGATTATTTGATATAGCTCCCATATAAACCGATCTTCTTTTCCATTTGCACCTCCGATCATTGAGCTCGTCTCGAAAGAGAAACAAATTTTTTCGATATGTTACACTGATATTGAAATTTTGTGTTTATTTGTCCAAAAAATTGTTAAGTGGTGGGAACGAGAGGAGTCCACAGTAGCGCAGAGGTTAGCATGTCTGCCTATAACGCTGAACGCCTGGGATCGAATCCTGACGAGACCATCAGCAAAAATTTTCAGCGTTTTTTGCATTTTGGTGGAACGGGTGTGGTTTTCGTTTGTTATGGTTTTGACTTGGGAGCGCTTCAAAAAGTATAGAGAATGCAGCAATTTAAACCAGCTGTAATCATCTCATAGGTGCCTACACCAAAATAGCGGTGTGCACTGAATATTAGGTATATTTGTGAACGCAAATTGGATTGTTAATGGGCCAAATCGGTCCATGTTTTGATATAGCTGCCATATAAACCGATCTTGGGTCTTGAATTTTTGAGCTTTTAGAAGGCGCAATTTCTATCCGATTTGACTGAAATGTCGCATATAGTGTTTTGATATCACTTCCATCAGCTGTGCGAAGTATGGTTCAAATCGGTCTATAACCTGATACAGCTGCCATATAAACCGATCTTGGGTCTTGACTTTTTGAGCCTCTAGAGGGCGCAATTGTCGTCTGATTCGACTGAAATTTCGTACGTAGTGTTTTGATATCACTTTCAAGAACTGTGCTAAGTCTGGATCAAATCGGTCCATGTTTTGTTATAGCTGCCATATAAACCGATCTTGGGTCTTGACGTCTTGAGCCTCTAGATGGCGCAATTCTCGTCCGATTTGACTGAAATTTTGCACATAGTGTTTTGATATCACTTCAAACAACTGCGATAAGTATGGTCCTAATCGGTCCATAACCTGATGTAGCTGCCATACAAACCGATGTTGGGTCTTGACTTCTTGAGCCTCTAGAGGGCGCAATTATCGTCCGATTTGACTGAAATTTTGCACATAGTGTTTTGATATCACTTCCATCAACTGTGCGAAGTATGGTCCTAATCGGTCCATAACCTGATATAGCTGCCATACAAACCGATCTTGGGTCTTGACTTCTTGAGCCTCTAGAGGGCGGAATTCTCATCCAATTTGACCCAAATTTCGCACATAGTGTTCTGATATCACTTGCAACAACTATGCGAAGTATGGTCCTAATCGGTCCATTACCTGATATAGCTGCCATATAAACCGATCTTGGGTCTTGACTTCTTGAGCCTCTAGAGGGCGCAATTCTCATCCGATTTGGCACAAATTTTGTACAACGGCTCCTCCCATGGCCTTCAACATACGTGTGCAATATGGTCAGAATCGATCTATAGCTTGATACAGCTCCCGTTTAAACCGCTTCTTGAGCCCCGAATCGGACTATAACTTGATTCAGCTGCTCCTCCGTCCTTATGCATTATACATTGTTTGCCCAAAAAAAGATACTGCGCAAAGAACTCGACAGATGCGACCGTGGTGGAGGGTATATAAGATTCGGCCCGACCGAACTTAGCACGCTCTTACTTGTTTTTCTCTAAATATTATAAAATCAATTATATACAAATCTTGCTAACCAATGTCTTCGATTTCACCCCTCTTCATTTCTTATGACTTACAACAACATCAAAAAAATTCACATTTTTACACAAACCATGTCCTTCAGAGTTGGGATTTCTTCTTCATCTTCTCTGCTGCATTTCTGTCTTTTCGCATGGTTTTGTTTTAGTCATTGGCATAGAGCTTTATTTCTTAACTGTCGTTTAGTTTATGCTGATCATACCCCAGATCATGCCAGACGACGTTCCTACTGCCATTGAATATGACTTAATGTTGGAACAGCCACCACCATCACCACCATCAGTGCATCAGTGTATTAGGCAAAATGCAGAGTGCATCAGAAGGCATCTCTTGAGGACTTGAAGCAACAGGGAAATCTGTGTATGAGATGCATATATAAAACAGACCAATTTCTAGCGCCCTCGGCTGAAATTCATAAAAATATTTCTTATGATGATATATTTTGCATTCCTCTTTTCACATTTTGCTGTAAGTCTTGCCGCTGCTGCTGCTGCCGTTGCTGTTGCCGGCACCAATGCTGTTTTGTTTAGCTTTCGATTTGATGTGGCTTCGTTTAGATTCGCAACATGCAAAGCTGGCCGTCCTTCTCGTCGATGGCCGGCCATCTTTTAACATGCGTATCGTATTAGTGCTGTATGCCGCTCCATGTTACATCTTTGTGGACTTTAGCTGTTACTTTGAATTTCACTAAGATTTAGTTATGCGAGTTGGTTAAGTTGGTCAGTAGCTGCTGTGCTATCTTCGAATGGAAGGAGGCGTCAAGCGGTGTGTGCCTAACAATCAGTATACGTTTTCGTTTCACGTCGTGCATCGTTGCGCCAAATCTGCATACAATTTTTCTTATGTATACAGCAGCCAGTGTAACAAAATTAAGAAGCTTAACACAGGATTGGGGGGGGTAAATATTGCGACTTGTAAGGGTTCAAGAAGTCGAATCGGGAGATTGGTTTATGTGGAAGCTATATCCAAATCTGAACCGATATGGCCCATTAGCAATCTCCAACGACCTACATCTATACAAAGTGTCTGTGCAAAATTTTAAACGACTAGCTGTAAGTGTTCGACCGCTATCGTGATTTCGATAGACGAACGGACGGACGTACGAACATGGCCAGATGGAATCAGAATTTCGAGACGATCCAGAATAGAAATACTCTATGGGGCCCTTGATCAATATTTTGAGATGTTACCAACGGAATGACTAGATTAGCATACCCCCATTCTATGGTGGTGGGTATTATAAAAATTCAGCGGAGCTCGGCCGGGGTTTCGAACCTGGATACTCGGAGCATCGGAGCAACAGCGAGAGCAGCTGCGGTTATCTAGCGTCCGAAGCCATGTACCCAACCTCCGAAAGATGCATAAAAACATATGTATGCCATGGGAGTCTTGTAGTTGAGTAGAAATAAACGCTGCCACTACAACACATAAACACATGCATTGGATAAGGAACAGCCAATCACTTCTATGGAAGCTGGAAAAAGAATCAGATCTCCCGAAGAGCATAACACTGTTAAAATGCTGAAGAAGAAAAAAGCTCCCCGCTTTCAAGTACTCTGGGAAAACCCAATCCACCCATCCCGCAATGGAGACTCCAGACAGTGTCTTGGGGAGTTAGACAAAGTCGGAACAGGAACGAGGAAAGCGCGCACGGCCCCTGAGTCTTCATGGAGGAGTGTGACTTCCAAAAGAAGGCCCCAGCCACCTCAATCAGGGGAACATGGTCGCTGAGAATGGTGAGGAGCCGCCCTCTTAAGCCCGAGTGGCAAGGAAGCACAACAGAGATAAGCTGACTTATGCAGTCATCAATATCGGCAGTGCATCCGTTAGGATTCCACCAGATCATTGGTCCCAAGTGCAGGATCTGGTTAACGATCGGCTTTTCGAATATGTGTGGAACTCTGTTCGGAATTCCGTGCTGCTTACAAAATCCTTAATTGTTTTCCATATCTCGCCCATAAGTTCAAGTTCAAGTTTGGTATTGTACTCCCACCTAAGTGCTAATGTCTGTTGGGTGCGAAAACGGGGCAATGACAAAGGAAATACACCAACGTCTCATCGTCTTCCACGAATGACTAAGCATGCTAACACTTCCCGCTCCAATTATGCATAAATAAACTCTTAGTCCTATGTGTCCCGTTATGATAACAAAAGCTATACTGACCTCCTTTCTGCTGCCTTTCAGTAATAGCGTTGAGAACAGGAACCCCCCATAGGATTTTCGTCATCTTACTTACCGCTTTTGTCGCCCACGCCCTTAACTCGGATTGTTTCGAAAGGTTTCGGCTTAGCCAAGTTTATTGACGGCAGTCCTCTGGCCTTCGCTGACAAATCGTCTGCTCTTACATCCCTCCATGCTTATTTGTGGCAAGGTACCCAAACGATGCAGATCGTGCCATCCTTAGAGAAGGCGTTTATCTCCTTACCTTCCAAGACTGTTCGTGACCTTGCCGTCTTTGTTGTTATTGCCCCTTATGGTCAGTTTACTGTCCGCAAAGATGTTCACACTCGATGTCCTCGCGTTAGGACCACACTACCCTACACCTTCCGTAATCGCTCGGATCTCTCCGATTATGTTCAGACAGTCGAAAACATATCTCAGTCCCTGGGTCCCCAATGTAGACCCCTAGGCCTACTCTGTCCATCTGTGTACTATGATCTTCCAGATGGCAATACCAGAGGTCCGTCAATTCATGATTGTGCTGCTGGCAGCAGTGCCTCGCGCTCGACCTTAAGTGTCATCTCAGGTTTCCAATCGGAAACTTCTTCCATTCCCTCCAAGTTTCCTATCGGCAACACCAGAGTTGCCTCAATTCTCGACTGTGCCGCTGGCACCACTCAACTTCGAACTGAATTTCGAGTGTCGTCTCAGATATCCGATCGGAAACCTCTTTCACTCCCTCCAGGTTTCCTATCGTCTCATCGATTATACAGTTATGGCCTATGGTGACCTACTCCTATCCTCTATTCATTCTTCCACAGCCATAAGTCTCATAGCCGCTGTGGCTGCCTCACACTTTATCTGTATGTTTATGGGTCGGATATATTCTAGATCCTCTTCACATTCTGAATCGATCAAACGCGATCTAATGGTCGCTCCCATATAAACCGATCTCTCGATTTAACATCCCGAGACCCTAGAAGCCCAATTGTTGTCCGATTAAGCTGAAATTTTGCACGTTGAGTTCCGCTATGACCTTAAAAAAAATATTTTTTTTCAACCAGCACTCAGGGGGGTTTTCCCCTATGAATGCAATGCATTGCGGTGGCAAGGGAACAGTCAAGGATCATAGGCGGGAAAGAGAGAGAAGTGTTTGTTGACATTAGTTTGAAACTTCTGGACGTCATAGTCAGGTGGATAGACATTGGCAGGAAGCCTATTCCACATACGAAATATTCGGACAAAAAAAGAATTCTCTCAATGGTGTATGGTCCGATCAGCTGGGCAATCAATAACAAATGGGGGTGAGTTGCTTGAAAGTCTAGTATTCTTGGCGAACATCCTTCCTTCAGGAATTAGAAGGCCAATATCTGTGGAGCACACACCATGGAAGTACAAGTATCGATAGAACAGCATAGCACAACCCACATTACGACGATGCTCCAGAGAAACAATAGAGTTGAATATTTTACCGTCACCAATCAACACCAGCGCTCTTCTCTGAACGCAGTCCAGAAATTCGAAGGATGATTTGGAAGCTCCAACCCATACATGTGAATTATGTTCCATCTTCGGCCTAATGTAGGTAGTATAGATATTGAGAAGGTCAGAGGGAGTGAAATATTTATTGCACCGCTTAAGCAAGCCTAAATATTTGGATGCTTCCTTCGACACTTCACATACATGGTTTGACCAACGGACATCACATTGTATCTTCGTGCCTAGAACATCAAGAGAATCTGACTGTTCAACACTTTATCGTCGATAGGTATTGACGATTGGATTAAGTAAAGAAAATGTTTGTGTGATAACAAACAACACTGCGTCTTGCGTGCCTTAAAATCTACTCTGTTCCTTCAACCCCACTTGGAAATTGCCAACAAGTCCTGGCAGAGTGTCACATCCTTATGACGCCTCTGTCATCAGTTTCCCGAAGACTTGACCTATGGTCCAATGAGTATGAATGACAAAGGCCGCTTTTATCCGCAAATGAGTAGATTGGGTTCGAAGTCTGTCTCAATAGATTGTGAATGAAAATGAGAAAAGGAGACGGAGAAAGGACAGAGCCTAGTGGTACAACTGCGGTCAGTTTGTATTCATCGTTAATAATGTTGTCCTCAAGAAAGCTGATTATAAAACGAGCGAAGTCATTTCCGATTTTAAAGTCGTTAAGCTTTAATCAAATGCCTTGGTGATATCCAGTGCCTCGACCTTGCTTTCATCAAACTGTTGAATAGTACGACTCCAACGTTCCGACAAAAATGCCTTCAGGCCATTAGTGGAGCGATGTTTGCAGAAACCATACTATTGGGTTGCCCAAAAAGTAATTGCGGATTTTTCATATAGTCGGCGTTGACAATTTTTTCACAGCTTGTGACTCTGTAATTGCATTCTTTCTTCTTTCAGTTATCAGCTGTTACATTTGGCTTGCTTTAGAAAAAAGTGTAAAAAAAGTATATTTGATTAAAGTTAATTCTAATTTTCATTAAAAATGCATTTACTTTCTTTTAAAAAATCCGCAATAACTTTTTGGGCAACCCAATACCTATCCCTGAGAAGGTTATTGGCCTCAAGATACCTCACAAGATGGTGGTTAACAATCGTTTCCATAACCTTGGAAAGTGGGGAGCAAATCGTAATTAGTCGCTAATTCGCAGGGTTGTTCGCCTGATCCTTCGTGGGTAACGGCTGAACGTTCGCTACCTTCCAACACGCTGGGAAGACACCTTCCAACACGGTAAACAAGGTTAAATAGATTGCGTAGTGAACGAGCAAGCGTCGAAGAACACATAGAGCAGGTATCGATGTACCAACCAGGCTCGAGGATTTCTTTATTCCAGATTCACAAGGACACTCTTGACTCCTAGCGTTGGAAAATATATCTGAGGCATAGAGCTCGATACATTTCAGATTGCGGGGAGCGGTTGAGAACTAACCGATCAGGGAAGAATTCACCGCGAGTAGGTTAAGAAAAAGCTTCCATATGTGCCCGTAGTAACTACACTTTTACACCTATCATGGTCAGGCAACAGATCTCAGTCCCTGGGTTCTCAATGTAGACCCCCAGGCCCGCTCTGGCCTCAAGCTTTGATCCATCTGGGTAGCATAATCTATGAGATGGCAATACAAGTGATCCGTCAATCCAAAACTGTGTCGCTGACAGCAGTGCCTCGCACTCGACCTCAAGGTTTCCAATCGGAAACCTCTTCCGTTCCCTCCAGGTTTCCTATCGGCAACACCAGAGTTGCCTCAATTCGTGACTGTGCCGCTGGCAGCAGTGCCTCGCACTTGACATCAATTGTCGTCTCAGGTATCTGAGCCGAAAACTCCTCCATTCCCTTCATGTTTCCTATGGTCTCATCGGTTATACAGCGATGGCGTGACCTGCTCCTATCCTCTATTCATTCTTTCACCGCCGTCGCATAGTCGCATAGCCGCGTGGCTGCCTCACACTTAATCTATGTGTTTATGGGTCGGATATCTGCAACCCCATACAAATTTTCTCGAATTTTGACACGTATTGTTTTATTACCTTAGGGAGGCCATTGTAGCGCAGAGGTTAGCATGTCCGCCTATGATGCTAAACGCCTAGGTTCGAATCCTGGCGCGATCACCAGAAAAAAATTTTCAGCGGTGGTTATTCCCTCCTAATGCTGGCGACATTTGTGAGCTACTTTGCCATGTGAAAATTTCTCTCCAAAGAGGTGTCGCTCTGCGGAACGCCGTTTGGAATCGGCTAAAAAGGAGGTCCCTTATCATTGAGCTTTAAATTGAATCGGACAGCACACATTGACATGTGAGAAGTTTGCCCCAGTTCCTTAATGGAATATTCGTAGGCAAATTTGCATTTGCAAGGGAATGATATCGCCCCGTTTAACACCTAAAGGTTAAATGTATGGTATTATATAGTCGGCACCGCCCGAATTTTGCCTTGCATTACTTGTTTTTATCCTATATCGATGGCTGATTTCGATGCAGAGTTGTCTTGGCCTATCCTACAAATGTGGCTCTTAAAAATTAGAAATTCATTATCATTGGTAAAACACACTCTAATCGAACTTGCAAAGTTGCTTATGAAAACTCCATAATATTGGGTTGCCCAAAAAGTAATTGCGGATTTTTCATATAGTCGGCGTTGACAAATTTTTTCACAGCTTGTGACTCTGTAATTGCATTCTTTTTTCTGTCAGTTATCAGCTGTTACTTTTAGCTTGCTTTAGAAAAAAGTATAAAAAAAAGTATATTTGATTACAGTTCATTTTAAAGTTTATTGAAAATGCATTTACTTTCTTTTAAAAAATCCGCAATAACTTTTTGGGCAACCCATAGAACAGGGGCAAACTTCTCTCATACCAATGAGTTCAGTCCGATTCAAGTTTTAAGCTCAATAATAAGGGGCCTCCCTTTTATAGCCGAGTTCGCATGGCATGCCGCAGTGCGACACCTCTTTGGAGAGAATGCCATGTAAAACTTCTCCCCAAAGAGATGTCGCTCTGCGGCACGCCATTCGGATTCGGTATCTCAAAAATGTAGCCAGCATTAAGAAAAGATAACCACCACTGAAAATTTTTTCTGTTGCTCATGCCAGGATTCGAAGCCAGGCTTTCAGTGTCATAGGCAGACATGCTAGCCTCTGTGCTATGGTGGCCTCCAATTTCTAATTGAACTTAGGCTTCTTTCAATAGTCATTATTATCCACTTCTATAGTGTATGTAAATCACCATACTTATTATTAGTCATGCAACACCATTCAATTCTAATCGGACATAATTACAATGAAACATAAACGCAACCAACTATCACAAAGGAAACCACATGAAAGATGGCAAAAGATGGCGCAAACATCTTCAAGCACACAAAGATGAGACTCGTTGTCGTAGTCTCAGCACATCAATTTGTTAGTTTTGCAATTTCTTACATTTTCATTTCAAAAATTTTTTAATCTGACAGTAACAAGTCAAACACTTTGCCATTTTAAAAACTGACAGTCAACTTTATGTCGGCTTAACAAGAACGGAAGAAATGAAATCCGAAAATCTTTTAAGACAAAAATGACAAGCGACAGAAATGGCAACATTGATGCAGTGCACAGCACCACACTGTCGACATAAGTGACTAAAACCGAAATTAAAACAAACTAAAGCAATAAAAAAATTTTCCTTTAAATGGAAGAAAAAAGGTGTGCAGGTGATTTGTTTTTGTTCCTCTTAAGGCTAAGCTAAGTCTAACTTGGAGTAATTACAGGGGGAGAAAATCCATAGCAATATTTTAAAACCACATGTGGGGTTCATAATTCATAAATTTGCTACATGGAGACTGTGGCAAAGGAATAGAAAAATTTATGAATTGCTTATTAATTAATAATGGCACAATTTATTTCTTCATGCTGGTCGAATACATTAGTCAGGCCAAGTGTTGTTCACTTTAGAAAACTTAAAAAAAAAATTTTTTTTTGCTTGCAGTCTCTCTTGAGACACCGCACACACACACACACACACCTACACACAGTTTCAAGCAATGTCCAAAGCCAGCCCAACCCCTGGCATATCTTTGCGCCAACCAAACCATTGGTGTTAGCTTTATAAATGCCTACGGTAAATAATTTGCATAAAATTAAATCAAATTTTATTCATCGAGAATGGTATCATCGAATTTTGTTTTTATTTTTGTGGTGTTTTTTCAAAACTTTGTGAATTGGAAAATTATTCATCCACCAATAACCAAAAACACCAAAAAGAGGCACCCCATTGAAAATCGAAATGATAGATAAACAAACATTAAATCATGGGCCAATAATGTTTCTAATAAATAAGAAATTAATGAAAATAACAAATTTTTGTTACTGCATAATTAATTATTTTATGATTTGTTGTGAGTTTTTTTAATTTGCATGAAATTTGTATACAGTCGATGTATTGAAGACTCGAGCCAATGGCATGGGCATGGGCAAAAACGAAAGACTTAAGAAACAAACTTGAAATTGTACGAACGATGCTTATCGCATGCAAAAGTATGGCATACAAGTTTTTCAAGTGTAATAGCTTGGTTAGAATACATCAGAATTTTGCATACCCACTTTCTACAAAATGGGAAAGAAAGGGCGTACAATATTCTGTCTGCTATACATCGAATGATTACAGTTTACAGTTATGCTTATAATTCATTTGTATGCCCACCACCATAGAATGGGGGGGTATACTAATCTAGTTATGCCGTTTTTATACCCACCACCAAAGGATGGGGGTATGTTCATTCTGGCATTCCGTTTGCAACATATCGAAATATTCATTTTCGACCCTATAAAGTAAAGGGTAATAAAAAAGAGCTATAGGAAAGTTTTCCAAAAAAAAAAAAAAAACAAGTAAAAGCGTGCTAAGTTCGGCCGGGCCGAATCTTATATACCCTTCACCATGGATCGCATTTGTCGAGTTCTCTTCCCGGCATCTCTTCTTAGACAAAAAAGGATATAAGAAAAGATTTTCTCTGCTATTTGAGCGATATCAAGATATGGTCCGGTTTGGACCACAATTAAATTATTTGTTGGAGACCTGTGTAAAATGTCAGCCAATTCGAATAAGAATTGCGCCCTTGGGGGGCTCAAGATCGATGGGAGCTATATCGGGCCCTAGACCGTTTCAGACCATAATAAAACACGTACGTTGATGGTCATGCGAGAATCCGTCGTACAAAATTTCAGGCAAATCGGATAATACTTGCGACCTCTAGAGGCTCAAGAAGTCAAGATCCCAGATCGGTTTATATGGCAGCTATATCAGGTTATGAACCGATTTGAACCTTATTTGACACAGTTGTTGAAAGTAAGAATAAAATACATCTTGCAAAATTTCAGCCAAATCGGATAGGAATTGCGCCCTCTAGAAGCTCAAGAAGTCAAAACCCAAGATCGGTTTATATGGCAGCTATATCGGGTTATGGACCGATTTGAACCATATTTGGCACAGTTGTTGGATATCATAACAAAATACTACGTGCAAAAATTCATTCAAATCGGATAAGAATTGCGCACTCTAGAGGCTGAAGAAGTCAAGACCCTTGATCGGTTTATATGGCAGCTATATCAGGTTATGAACCGATTGGAACCATACTTGGCACAGTTGATGGATATCATAACAAAACACGTCGTGCAAAATTTCATTGCAATCGGAAAAGAATTGCGCACTGTAGAGGCTCACGAAGTCAAGACCCAAGATCTGTTTATATGGCAGCTATATCAGGTTATGGACCGATTTGAACCATACTTGGCACAATTGTTGGATATCATAACAAAACCCATCGTGCTAAATTTCATTCAAATCGGATAAGAATTGCGCACTGTAAAGGCTCAAGAAGTCAAGACCCAAGATCGGTTTATATGGCAGCTATATCAAAACATGGACCGATATGGCCCATTTACAATACCAACCGACCTACACTAACAAGAAGTATTTGTGCAAAATTTCAAGCGTGTTTGTCTATATAGAGAGGAGCATTAACATATCGCCACAAAAAATAGTCTAAAGGCCTTAAATCGCACGATCTAGGCGTCCTAATGACCGGTCCCGAACGTGAAATAACATGTTCACCAAACTCTCTCAATAAGACCATTGTTACGCGTCCGTGTGGCATGTGACACCGTCTTGTTGAAATCACATGTCATGCAAGTCAAGCTCTTGGATTTTGGGTCAAAACAAGGTTGGATATGATCTCATGATAGCGCTCACCATTCACACTTACGTTAAGATTCGCATCATCTTTGAAGAAGTACGGTCCAATGACGACACCAGCCTATAAACCGCACCATACTGTGACTTTTTCTTGATGCATTGGAAGCTCTTGCAATGCTACTGGCTGATCTACACTCCAACATCGACAATTCTTCTAATTTTTATACCCATGAAGCCAAAAATGAGCTTCGCTCAATGGAAGAACCGCTCGAACTATATAGGACTATATCTTGATATAACTCCCATATAGACTGATCTGCCGATTTAAGGTCATGGGCCCATAAAAGGCGCATTTATTGTTCGATTTCGCCGAAATTTTGGACAGTGAGTTGTGTTAGGCGCTTTGATATGATCTCAAGATAGCGCTCACTGTTCACAGTTACGTTACGATTCGCATCATCTTTGAAGAAGTACGGTCCAATGATGTCACCAGCACATAAACCGCACCAAACTGTGACTTTTTCTGGATGCATTGGAAGCTCTTACAAAACTACTGGCTAATCTTCACTCCAACATCGACAATTCTGCTAATTTACATACCCATGAAGCCAAAAATGAGCTTCGCTCAATGGAAGAACCGCTCGAACTATATAGGACTATATCTTAATATAGCTACCATATAGACCGATCAACGGATTTAAGGTCTTAGGCGCATAAAAGACGTATTTATTACTTTTTTTTTCTTCACGTAACCAACACGCAGGGGATGTCCCCTATATATGCATTGCATTAGCAATTACGAAAGTTAAGAGTTGCAGGGGGGAAAGAGGGGGTAGAGTTTATTGAAATTCGTCTTAAATTACGGAACGTCAATGTCGGTGTGAAAAACATAAGCCGAAAGTCAATTCCACATACGAATGGTTCGGGCGCAAAATTATCGGTAATGCATGGTTCGGTCGTCTGGCCAAACAACTACAAACGGGTGTGAGTTCCTGACAAGTCTTGTATTCCTGGTGAACATCCTAATGTCAGGGATAAGAAGACGAATATCCCCGGAACACACGCCATGAAAGTAACGATAGAGCAATAAAACGCTGCCCACATTCCGACCATGTTCAAGAGAAGCAATAGAGTTGGATACTTTACTGTCCCCAATCAACACCATCGCTTTCCGTTGAAGCTGGTCAAGTAGCTCCAAGGATGATTTTGGAGCTCCTGCCCATATATGAGAGTTATATTCCATCCTTGGCCTGATGTAGGTTGTATAGATATTGAGAAGATCAGAAGAGGTGAAATATTGCCTGCACCGCTTAAGAGAGACCAAACAATTGAATGCTTCTTTCGACACTTCGAATACGTATTTTGACCAAAGGACGTCATATGCAAGCTCAGAACATCAAGAGCATCTGACTGCTCAATATCTGTGCCGTCGATAGATATCGACGATTGTAGAGGGTCAGTGGATTGCTTGTGAGACAAGAAACAGCACTGCGTCTTCTGTGCGTCAAAGTCTTTTCTGTTCATTCTATCCCACTCGGAAATGGCCAACAAATGCTGGGAGAGCGTCTCATCCATAAGGCGTCTTCTGTCCACAACTTTTTGACGACTGGTTCTATGGTCGAATGGATATGAATGACACAGACTACTGTCATCGGCAAATGAGTAGACTGGATTCGAAGACTGACCCAATAGATCGTCAATGAAAATAAGAAAGAGGAAAGGGGAGAGGACAGAGCCTTGTGGCAAAGCTGCGGTCAATGTATACTCATCGGATGACAACCCATCTGCAACAACTCGTATGATGCGATTTTGAGAAAGCTCGATATAAATCGAACGAAGTTATTATAAAAAACCACAAGCTTTGATAAAAGTGCACCATGCCAGACCCTATCAAATGCCTTAGGGATATCCAGAGCCACAGAAATTTTGCACAGATACTTCCTATCAATGTTGGTCGTTGGGGATGGGAAATGGTCCACATGGGTTCAGATTTGGATGTAGCTACCATGTAAAGCAATCTCCAGTTTTGATTTCTTGAGCTCCAGGATATGACTTCTTGAACTCACTTGATTTACCTGAAATTTGACGCAAAGACACCTGCTATGACTTTCAGCGTCCTTACCAAATATGATCCGAGTTGATCTAAATACCGATTCCCCGATATGACTACTTGACACCACAGCAACCGGAACCAATTCCTGATTTGATTGTTGTTGAATATCTGACTTCTAATATCATTGCCGAGTATGATCCGAATAGGTCAATAAACCAGTATATCTCCCCATATAAACCGATTTCCGTATTTGACTTCTTGAGTCCTTAGAAGCCTCAATTTTCATCTAATTTCGCATAAAGACTTCTGCTATGACTTCTTATATCCATGCTTAGTATGATTTTAATCGGTCTGTATGCTGATATAGCCGCCCATGTAAACCGATCCCCGTAGTTGACTTCTTGAGCTCCTAGAGGCCTCAATTTTCACCTGAGTTAGCTGAAATTCATAAAACTTCTGCTAAAACTTACAGCGTCCGATCCTAGCATGATCCGAATCAGTATATACACTGATATGGGACCCCTAAATACCGATTCCCCGATATGACTACTTGAGACCATAGCTGCCGGAACCAATTCCCGATTCGATAGTTGTAAAATAATTGAAGTACAAACCGATGAACGGATAAGCGATATATGTTTTTCATATCGGAAGGGGGGCGGACCCTCCCCCTTGCCATTAAAACGCCACCCAAAATCAAAAGTGAACCGATCGGGACAATATGGGACTCGAATGAAAGGTATTTGGGAGTAGATTACAAAAATGATATTAAAAATTGGGTCGAAATACATAAGGGGGCGCGACCCCAAAATTCCCCAAATAGGCATGTTGAATGATCATGTCAATATGGAACTCAAATGAAAGGTATTCGTATGTTTTTCATATCGAAAGGGGGGGGCGGACCCTCCCCCTTACCATTAAAACGCCACCCAAAATCAAAAGTGATCCGATCGGGACAATATGGAGCTCGAATGAAAGGTAGTTGGGAGGAGATTACGAAAATGATATTGAAAATTGAGTCCAAATACCTAAGGGGGCGCGACCCCAAAACTCCCCAAATAGGCATGTTGTATGATCATGTCAATATGGAACTCAAATGAAAGGTATTCGTATGTTTTTCATATCGAAAGGGGGGGCGGGCCCTGCCCCTTACAATTAAAACGCCAAATCAATCAAAAGTGATCCGATCGGGACAATATGGGGCTCGAATGAAAGGTAGTTGGGAGGAGATTTCGAAAATGACATTGAAAATTGAGTCCAAATATCTAAGGGGGCCCGACCCCAAAACTCCCCAAATAGGCATATCGTACGATCATGCCAATATGAAACTCAAATGAAAGGTATTCGGTAGTAGATTACAAATATGACGTTAAAAGTAAGGTCCTAATAATGGGAGACCGTCGCACCCCCTTGCCCGCTCCAAAAACCCCCCACGTGGGAAAATTAGCCAATCATGGCTATATGGGTTTCAAATGAAAGGGTTTTTGGAGTAGATTACGAGTTTGACTATAAAATTTATGTCCAAGCATCTGAGGGCACAGTGGAGCGGGCCGAATTCAGCTCGAATTCATATTAAAGTTTAATTCTTACTAAAGTTTCACATTACTTATAGAGAGATTAAACATATCCCAAGAAAAATTTTGAGTTGTTTAGAGAAAAGAGAAAATTTCATAGAAATTTTGTCTTTGGAGAAATTTCAAAGTTGGCCTCCAAATCAAAAATTCAGGTATTTTGAACAGTTAGTTTGAATATGAACCATAAAGGACCATATTTACATAGAGTTGCCATATAGACCGATCTTTCAATTTTGGGTCTTAAGCCTATAATTTTCTTCCAGCTCTAAACCCTAATGGTATTGCCTTAATAAGCATTTGTGTGAAGCTCTTTTTAACAAATATTTTCTCTTTTTTCCTCTCTAGCACTTTACTCTGGAAGCTACACATCCTAAACATCAACAACATGCAGCGCAATGCATAGCCACTGCTGAAGAGAGTCCCACAACATCATGCATGGACTTAAATACAAACTACTGGATTAAAATTATCGTTTTTTTTTCTAAATTCCCTCCAAACGAAAAATTTTCTCCCTGCTTGCCTCTATTGTATTTAAAAATATAAATGCTTATAATTTATGTTATAATCCCTTTTTATGTACCTCCAATTTTATCATAATTTTCTTGAAGCACTATTTCAACTTGTCACAGGTTTTTTTGTTTTTCGTTTTTGCTCCTTTGGTGCTGCTGTCAGTGCGAGTACGAGTACTAATACCCATGCCAAGGAATATGTTAAAGCTTCTGCTACGGAAGTGCTTAAAGCGACAAATTATTTTACATTATCATTAAATTAAATGCTTTGTAGCGAACATCGCCAGTGTGGTGAATATATTCAAAATGGTGGCTGGGCTTGATGCTCTTGATTTCAACTTGTCGGGCATATTTCTCCCTTATGCAAGTACATCCGTAGACTTTCATTATTTTACATTTACCATGGTTAAGGTTCCTTGCTGTACACACAGCCACAATAAGGTGCCTTAAAAGTATTCATGTTTTGCATATTAAGATTATTATCCAAATTCTTAAAAGTGAAACAACAACAACTTGGGAAAGCGAAAAATAATTCTAGTCAATAAGCAAGCAACTAAAGTTACACTAAAATCGAATACTCTTATTATACAGTAAAACGAAAGCTGATATTTCTCCAAGGAAAATTTTTTAAATTTTGGCTTGAGAGAATTGTCTATGGGAAAAATTTCCTTGAAATTTAGTCTTAGGTAAAATCTCCGCGAAATTTCGTCTTTAGAAAAAATTTTCTCGAAATTTTTATTTAAGTAAAATTTTCCAGAAATTTCGTATATAGGGAAATTTTCCTGGAAATTTCTATTTAGACAAAATATCCTAGAGAGAAATAAAGTAAAATTTTGTCTTCGGAGAAAATTTCATAGAAATTTTATCTTTAGAGAAAAATTTATAAAAATTTTTCTTTAGGGAAAATTTCGAAGAATTTTTATCCTCAGAGGAGGATTTATTGAAATTTTATATTTAGAGAAAATTTTATTGAAATTTTTGTGCGTTGTACAATGCTACATCGCTCCGGATTTGGATATATAGCTCCCATATACAATGGTCGTTCGCCCTGATTTTTTTTGGAACATTAAAAATCGCAACTTTTATCCGATGAAGCTGAAATTTTGCAGTTGTGTTCTGTTATGATTTCCTACATTCGCCTATGCCACTATAGGCATACACCTAAGCCGGTAATCGACTTGTTATGCGCTCTTAATAATAAAAAGTAGCGTCGAAGAAACAAATTCTAAGTCAGGAATTTTGTGCTGATAACAAAATCCACGACCCAAAGACGGTTCATGTATGTTATAGCTCCCATGTTATAGCAACGGTGCGAGAAAATCGAAAAAATATGTCGTGTGAAAACATGTTGAGATATTTAGAATGAGTGAGATCGAGTGCAAAGTTCCAAGGCAGTAGGTTGCCGGGCGCCTAGGTTGGTAGTCTCCTTCAACGATATATCCCTACCCGTTCTCACACGGCATATTTTTAACTAGTTATTTCGATTTTCTCCCACTGAGCGGTGTCCGTTTGCCGCGAAAGCCCGGCAATGATATAAGAATTGCTCCAATGCATGAGTGAGATAGAATCGAAAAAAAAAACTTGTAAAAAACAAGTAAAATCGTGCTAAGTTCGGCTGGCCGAATCTTATATACCCTCCACCATGGATCGCATTTGTCGAGCTATTGCCACGGTATCTCTTTCTAGGCAAACAAAAGATAAAAGAAAAGAATTGCTGTTATTGGAACAATATCAAGTTATGGTTCATTTCCGACCATAATTGAACTGAATATTGGAGACCATAGTTGAAGTCTTTGTGTAAAATTTCACCCAAATCAAGTAAGAATTGCGCACTTTAGAGGCTGAAGAAGTAAAATAGGGAGATCGGTTTATAGGCGAGCTGTATTAGGCTATAAGCCGATTCATGTCATATTCGACACGTATGTTAAAGGTCATGAGAGAAGCCGTTGTACAAAATTTCAGCCAAATCGGATAATACTTGCGCCCTTTAGAGGCTCAAGATGTCAAGATCCCATATGGGTTTATATGGCAGCTATATCAGGTTATGGATCGATTTGAACCATTCTAATTGCAGTTGTTGGAAGTCTTAACAAAACACATCATGCAATATTTCAGCCAAATCCGATAAGAATTTCTCCCTGTAGCGGCTCAAGAAGTCAAGACCCCAGATCGGTTTATATGGCAGCTATATCAGGTTATGGACCGATTTGAACAATTCTTATCACAGTTGTTGAAAATTATAATAAAACACCTCATGCAAAAATTTCAGCCAAATCGGATAAGAACTGTGCTCTCTAGCGGCACAAGAAGTCAAGACCCCAGATAGGTTTATATGACAGCTATATCAGGTTATTGACCGATTTGAACCATACTTTGCACAGTTGTTGGAAGTCATTATAAAACACCCCATGCAAAATTTCAGGCAAATCGCATAAGAATTGTGCCCTCTAGCGGCTCAAGGAGTCAAGACCCCAGATAGGTTTATATGACAGCTATATCAGGTTATTGACCGATTTGAACCATACTTTGCACAGTTGTTATATATTATAACAAAACACGTTGGGCAAAATTTCATCCCAATCGGATTAGAATTGCGCCTTCTAGAAGCTCAAGAAGTCAAGACCCAAGATCGGTTTATATGACAGCTATATCAGGTTATGGACCGATTTGAACAATTCTTATCACAGTTGTTGAAAATTATAATAAAACACCTCATGCAAAAATTTCAGCCAAATCGGATAAGAACTGTGCTCTCTAGCGGCTCAAGAAGTCAAGACCCCAGAGAGGTTTATATGACAGCTATATCAGGTTATTGACCGATTTCAACCATACGTTGCACAGTTGTTGGAAGTCATAATAAAACACCCCATGCAAAAATTTCAGCCAAATCGGATAAGAATTGTGCCCTCTAGCGGCTCAAGAAGTCAAGATCCCAGATCGGTTTATATGACAGCCATATCAAAAAGGGGACCGATATAGCCCATTTACAATCCCAACCGACCTACACTAATAAGAAGTATTTGTGCAAAATTTCAAGGGGCTAGCTTTACTCCTTCGAAAGTTAGCGTGCTTTCGAGAGACAGGCGGACGGAAGGACAGACGGACGGACATGACTAGATCGACTTAAAATGTCATGACGATCAAGAATATATATATGTGTTCTTAGACGAATATTTCGAGAAGTTACAAACAGAATGACGTAATTAGTATACCCCCATCCTATGGTGGAGGGTATAACTTCGGCCATGCCGAAACTTGGCTACCCACCACCGTGAATTCTGCTAAAAATTTGGCGTTACTAGCTCAGTTCGTATTTCAATTATTTTACAAAAATTAAATCGATAACTGGTTGCGTCTGCTATGGTCCCAAGTAGTCATATCGGAGAATCAGTATTTAAGGGGCCTATATCAATATATAGACCGATTCGGATAATACTTGGCACGGAAGTTGGAAGTCATAGCAGAAGTTTATGTGCTAAATTTACCCTCCACCATAGGTATATTAACATCGCCATTCCGATTGTAACACATCGAAATATTGATCTAAGACCCTATGCAATGCAAATTTGCCCATGAATATTCCACTCAGGAACAAGGGCGAACTTTTCACAAATCAATGAGAGCAGTCTGATTTTAAGCTCAATGGGTAAAAGATCTCAGTTCATGGCTTTAAATCTAAACCCCAAACCCACTCTGATCTCTAGCCTTATTCCTTCCGTATAGCATGGATTTCGAGATGACAATAGCAGAGTTCCCTTAACCCAAAACCGTCCCGGTGGCAGCACTGGGCCTCAAATGTCCTCTCAGGAACCCAATCGGAAACCTCTACTATTCCTCCCAGGTTTGCTATCGTCGCCTTGATTATACGTCGTTGGTGTGTCCTGCTCCAGAGGGCATTGCCAAACTTTTCACACACATATCAATGAGTGCAGTCCTATTCAAGTTTAAGCTCAATGATGTGAGCTCTCCTTTTTTATGCCGCCTCCGAAAGGCTTGCCACTTAGCGACACCACTTGTTAGAGAAGTTTTAACACGTATGTATACTTTATAAATGTCGCCAGCATTTACAAGGAGATAGCCGCCGATGAAATTTTTTCGTGATGAACACGACGGGATTTGAATCCAGTCGCTTGGCGTTATTGGCGGACATACTAAGCTCTACCCCACGGTTTGCCAATGTTCATTAACAAACTTGCAATTTTTCGTGTGATAAACTCATATCCTCTATCCATTCTCCCATCGCCTTAAGTCTCATACCCGCAGTGGCTGCCTTATGTCTATGCCTGCATACGGTCCTTCTATTAGAAGGCTTTGAAGCGCTAATATCAGGTCTGATATTAAGCTATAGTGAACATGATCCACATCGTCTTGCCTATGCCTAGACAATATGTTATCTGTAGTGAATATGGTCCAAATCGCTCCATAGCCTGAAATAGCTCCCATATAAACCCATATCCGCCGTAAGAGACAAAAAAATTTGAAAATGAAAATTCGGCAGTACCCGCCCGGAATTCGAACCTGAGCACACGGAGCGAGAACCCTTGCCGTTGTCTAGCGTTTGAAGCCATCAATACAACTTCCCAAAAGATGCACAGAATAATGTGTATACAATGGGAGTAGTGTTATTGTGTAGACAAAAAAAATCTGCCCTTATACAAACACATGGATTGACGAGCGTGGGTAATGTGGTTTTTATATCATAGAAGCGTTTTCGCAATAAATACGATACACCATACAAACGCAAGGCCCTTGAAGCCTCCACATCTTATATGGCCGATGAGCTATTCCTATCAAATGATAAAATGATCTCCGGCTTTCCTTTTCCATTGCAAAAAAATCTCCGATCATTGAGCTCGTCTCGAAAGGGAAACAAACGAAAATTGTAGATTTTTTTCTTTTTCGATAATTTTCCCTGAAATTTTGTTTGGTGTGTGTTGCTATCTTTGGCTTTCCTTTTCCATTTTCATCTCCGATCATTGAGCTCGTCTCGAAAGAGAAACACACAAGAATTGTATGATCTTCGTCCTAACAGGCAAAAAACTTGAAAAATTAAAAATTCGGCAGAGCCCGGCCAGGATTCGAACCTGGGCACACGGAGCAACGGCGTGAGCTGTTGCCGTTGTCTTAGCGTTCGAAGCCATCAATACAACTTCCAACAGATGATGAAAATCATGTGTGGTACGGAAGAAGTGTAATTTGTCACAGAAAAAATATATGCATTGGGAAAAGTACAGCTTATAGACGGGGTTGTCGAGTATGGTTAATGTGGTAATTGTATCATAGATGCGTTTTCGCAATTAATACGAATCAAATACAACATACCAATGCACGACCCTTGAAGCCATCACACCTAATATGGTCGAAAAGTCTTCTAACCAAAGACGAAACGCGCCCCATAGTGGTTTGTGTGTGTTGCTATCTTTGGCTTTCCTTTTCCATTTGCATCTCCGATCATTGAGCTCGTCTCGAAAGAGAAACAAACAAAAATTTGGTCTTTTATTAAAATCTCATTGAAATCTCGCCTTAAGAAACATTTCGTTGAACTCTCTCTCTCTAAAAAAATGTTCATTGTCTACCAATAAGAAGCATACAAACAAAAGACTTAAGCAACAAACCTATCAATAGGGGCACCCACTTGAGGACATAGCAGCCAAGAAACATGAAATGTCCAAGCAAAAAAATGCAACATGACCCTCAAATACTGCAATTAACATTTTTGCGTAAACCAAATATTATCGACTAAATTAAAAGCACTTCTATAATTAAAATTTTCCCTTAGTCTGTCAGCGGGCAAGGCCCAAACACAAAAACTGCAGCAGTCTTGACGACATTGACACACAGCCAACCATCACCAACAGCAATGACTCCTTTAACAATTATAGCCTGGACAAAAGTATTTCTAGACAAGAAATTCTACCGAAAATAATACATTAAAAACCACTTTTTTCAACAATGTCTATATATGCCAGTTCTCTGTTGCTCATCCAAGACATACAAGTTGAGAAAAAAAAAAAAAATTTTTGTGATTTTTTTTTTTTTATTTTGGTTTTGTTCTTCGCCTTGCGTTCTCCGCTAAACATTAAACAACACCATATTTAAAATGGTTTTCACACGCAACCTGAACAAAATACACCAACCAACTTTTCAGAGAGTGAGAGATACTGAACACAAGGCTCATTCCTCAAGGAAGATGATTCTGTTCATTTTCGGCGGCTTGCGCAAATACTTGACATGGAACTTGGATTTTTTGTTGTTGTTGTTTTTTGGTAAACAACAAAAAAAACCCTCATATAACAAAACAGAAACCCCATAGGTATGGTGAGGCGGTTGAATTACTCTACTTGGCCTTAACAATTTCAAACATCATATGGGCCATATAGGAGAATGAGTGCCGTTGATGTTATATTTGGGGATGGATGGTTGTTGGGTTGGTGAGTGTGTGTACCTACCGGCTAACCGCATGGACTACGAGAGAGTGTTTGCGTTAAAACATATTTTGCATATATGCGTGCGTGCATAGTTGACATACCTACGCATGCAACACATCAGCGACAGCCATCAAAAAAGTCGACAATTTAAGAGAATAGCAACAACAATGCAGCCACATATCTTTTCACTGCAAAGTGAACCCCTTTAAGAAGCAGAAGATGATGAAGCGGTTGCAGCAGCAGCAGCAGCAGCATATATTTTATGTGAACACAATATGAATGATGCACTTCGCACTATTCTTCAACTATAACATCAGTTGTAGTTCTATATGAAGGTAGTACGAATAATGAGGGAAAGCAATTTGTAGACGAGATGGAATAATGATTTCAGAACATTTTTCCGACAAGAACTCTAAAGTGCAGCAACTAAGCAATGGGCAAAATTTTTCCCTAGAACAAAATTTCAAAGAAATTTTCTCTCAAAGCGCAATTCTAGTGAAATTTTCTCTGAAGACAAAATTTCAGTGAAATTTTCTCTAAAGACAAAATTTCTGTGAATTTCGGTGCTCTAAAGACAAAACTTTATATACCAAAGGGGCTTTGTCCACCACACTTCTCCAAAGTTCAGTTAAATCGGGTAAAAAATGTGGTTTATGGGCTTAAGACCCTAAATGCATCCAAAAATGGTTAAATTTGGACCATATTCGGCTCGGATGTCGACGGAGCTAATAGAACTTACTTTTGCAAATTTCAGGAAATTCGGATAATAAAAGCGGCTTTTATGTGCTTAATATCTTAAATCGGGAGATCGATCTATATGGCAGCTATGTGTAAACTTAGTAAACTTGACGGACCTAACAAAATTCCAAATTTCAACGAAATCGAGTGATAAGTGAGATTTTTTTTAAACTTAAGATCCTAAATCGGCATATCTGTCAATAAGGCGTATAGTCGCCTGTAAATATATGTAGGCATATCGGTCTATAGAACATTCTGGTCGGAAATCGATAGGCCTAATCAAACCCCCTTTTCCAAATTTCAGCAAAATCGGGTATTGTGTGCAGTTTTTATGGGCTTAAAAATCGGCAGATCCATCTATATGGCGACAAAATGTAAATATGGCCCGATATAAACCATATTTGGGGTCGGATATCTGATATCTGGAGGCCACCGTAGCGCAGAGGTTAGCATGTCCGCCTATGACGCCGAACGCCTGGGTCCATCAGAAAATTTCTCCGCGGTGGTTATCCCCTCCTAATGCTGGCGACATTTGTGAGGTACTTTGCCATGTAAAAACTTCTCCCCAAAGGGGTATCGCTCTGCGCCAACCCGTTCGAACTCGGCTATAAAAAGGAGATCCCTTACCATTGAGCTTAGAATTGAATCGGACAGCACTCATTGATATATGAGAAGTTTGCCCCAGTTCCAAGAAAATTGTGTAATAATTGCGCCCTCATAGGGTCGGAAAGTCAAATTGGGAGATCGGTTTATATGGTAACTATATCAGGTTATGAACTGATTAAGACCAAATTTAGCACATTTTAAAAGTCATACCAAAACGATATGAGCAAAATTTCAGCCAAATCGGAAAAGAATAGAGACCTCTAGAAGCTCAAGAAGTTAAGACTCAAGATCGGTTTATATGGCAGCTAAATCAAAACATGAACCGATTTGGCCCATTAAAAATTCCAAGCGACTTACACTAAAAATAAACATTTGTGCAAAATTTCAAGCGCCTAGCTTTACTCCTTCGAAAGTAAGAAAGTAAGATAGACGAATACTTCGAGGTGTTACAAACGGAATGACGAAATTAGTATACCTCCATCCTATGGTGGAGGATACAATTGTAATTGAAAGTGACTCCAATTTGCAATGTAAGACAAATTACCTAAAAGGATGTTAGTAGCAGAGAATTGCAAGCGGGTATTTTTCTGATTTGCGGTATACTCATAAAAATGCGGTGTTGGTACGTAGCGCCACCGCAATGGATGCGATGTTATTCTCAGCACACTGATATGAGCTGCTGTTTTTTGAATACTCGTACATTAATTTTTATGCTTCATGTACCACCGCTTTAACATTGTCTTCATCCAAGGTGGTATTATGAGTGAATGTTAGACGAAACGATAACGCCACAAAAACACAATACATTGACTCAAATCATAATTGCGGTGTTGCTTTTGCAACAATTAGAAAAGCCATTAAAATTGTTGGGGATTTTTTCAAACTTTTTGGTATTGAAAAAAACTGCGGTGTTTGCGTTGTTTCTGACAAGCCCTCATGACACCACCGCATATTCAAGAGACACTTAGCATAAGTATTTCAGCCGTCGCTCGGTTGCTTTAAAGCGATGACTAGCCACACACATCGGCACACAGCATAAACATATATGTTTTTGTACATATCGTTTGCGTTGATTAGAGTTGAATGCTTGCATTAGTTGCGTTGATTCAAAAAGGTGCATTGCAAAAGCGTAAATCCTTATTGCAAATTTGCCCATAAACACTCCATTAAACTATAGTGCTGTCCGATTCAAGTTTAAGCTCAATGATTAGGGGGGCCCCTTTTTATAACCACCCCAATTGGATGGGCGTATACCAATCTAGTCATTCCGTATGTAACGCCTCGAAATATTGATCTAAGTCCCCATGAAGTATATAAATTCTTGATCGTCTCGACATTCTGAGTCGATATAGCCATGTTCGTCCGTCCGTCTGCCCGTCTGTCGAAATCACTACAGAGGTCGAACGCGTAGAGCTAGCCACTTGAAATTTTGCACAGATACTTAAAATCGACATAGGTCGTTGGGGTTTGCAAATGGGTCATATCGGTTCAAAGTAAGATATAGCTGTCATATAAACCAATCTCCCGATTTGACTTCTTGAGCATAAGGAGAGGACAAATTAGGTTCAAAAGAGAGTGCAGATATTAATCTGCCCCATGCAACTATAGACATACACCTAAGCCAGTAATGGGTTTACTGTGCGCTCTTAAAACTAAAAGGAACCTCAAGAAAAAAGAAAATCTAAGTAAGGAATTCTATGCCACTAACAAAATCCTTAATTGTTTTCCATGCCACGCCCCTAAGTTGGTTCATGTCTGGTATTGTGTCCCCACCTAAGAGCCGGTATCTGTTAGACGCGAAAGCCGGGCAATGACAAAGGATATATTCCAACGTCTCGTCATCTTCCCCGCATGCTCGGCACATGCTATCACTTTCAGTACCGATATTAGATGAGTGAGCTCGTAGTCCTATGTGTCCCGTTATGATACCAATAGTTATACTGACCTCCTTCTTGCTTCCTTTCAGTAATAGCTTCGTCTTCTCACGATCTGGATTCCTCCATAGGATTTTCGCCGTACTACCGACCATTTCGCTGTTCCATAGGGTTGCATGCTTATTCGGCGCACACGCCCTTAATTCAAACTGCGTCGATCAGAAGGGTTTCTGGTTAACCAAGTTTATTGACGGCAGTCCTCTAGCCTACACCGCCAAATCGTCCGCTCTTTCGTTTCCCCTTACTCCGTTATGGCCCGGCAACCAAACGATACGAATTTCGCCATCCTCAGAGAAAACGTTAATATCCTTCTTAAATTCCAAGACTTTTCGTGACCTTACCGTCCTGGTTATTTTTGCCCAAATGGCAATGTTACTGTCCGTAAAGATGTTCACACTCAACGTCCCCCCATGGGATTTTCGCTGTACTACCGACCATTTTGCTGTTCCACAGGGTAGCATGCGCATTCATCGCCCATGCCCTTAACTCAGACTGCGTCGATCCGAAGGGCTTCGGGTTAAGCAAGTCTATTGACGGCAGTCCTCTGGCCTTCACCGCCAAATCGTCTGCCCTTTCATTCCTCCTTACTCCATTATGACTCGGCACCCAATGTGAACTTTGCCATCCTCAAAGAAGCCGTTAAAATCCTTCTTAAATTCCAAAACTGTTCATGACCTTACCATCTTGGTTGTTATTGCCCTTATGGCCTGTTTACAGTTCGTAAGGATGTTTACACTCAAGGTCCTCGCGTTAGCACCACACCACTTCACGCATTCCGTGATCACCTGGAACTCCACCTGTAGGACCGAATTATGGTCAGGCAGTTTAAAACAGATCTCAGTCCCTGGGTTCTCAATGTAGACCCCCAGGCCCACTCTATCCTCTAGCTTTGATCCATCCGTGTAACATGATCTTCCAGATGGCAATACAAGGGTTCCGTCAATCCAAAACTATGCCGCTGGCAGCAGTGACTCCCACTCGACCTCAAGTTTCATCTCAGGTATCCGATCGGAAACCTTTTCCCTTCCTTCCAGGTTTCCTATCGTCGCCTCGATTATACCGCGATGGTAAGAGCTGCTCCCATCCTGAAACTATTCTCCCATCGCCTTATGTCTCATAGGCGCCTCACACTTAATCTGTATGTCAATAGGTCGGATATCTAGAATAGTGTCCAGTGCCCTAGTGGGCGAGGTCCGCATGGCTGCGCCTATGCCAAGACAACATGTTCTCTGAACCTGTTGTATGGTCCTTTTGTTGCACTTATTCTCCATAACAGCTCACCATTAGATTATAAGAGGATAACCATCACTGTTTTTTTTCTGATGTTCTCCCCAGAATTCCCACCCAGATGTCTAGCGTCATAGGCGGACATGCTAATCTCTGCACGACGGTGGCCTTCTAAATCCTTATTCGCCAAGTTAAATGGAAAATTTCCATACATTATCTTTGAATATAGATTTTAGGGCCCTACTACTCTAACACCCATGATTCTATAAACTCAGCTAATTGTTTCACCACCCCTCCATTGGGTCCTCCATTAACATCTAGTAGTTGGTCAAACTGCACACACTACAAAACCAAAAAAACAAAAAGTGGAGTCAAAAAAAAGCGGCAGCAGAAAAAACAACATCGGGACTACTTAAGCATGGTCATCATTTGTGGCAAGTAACAACAAACAACCAAAAATGCTAAAGTAGAGTCAACAACACTGCGGCAGCAACAACAAATCGTAACTTAAGCAAAGTTACCAATAAAGCAAATTTATTATAATTTTATCCCTGCGGTCCATTAATACATAGCTTCAAGAAGCGACGAACGAATAAAAAGGCCAAGATTTAAAAGTATGCATGTGTGTGTGTGTGTATTGTTGTCGAGTACACTGCAGTGTATAAAACTTCGTCCGCATGAATTTTATAAAACACACACAAACACACACACACATACACACCCTACATATTCCCATACCCGTACTCGTATTAAGGCATGCACGTTTGTAGAGTTTTAACTTGGCAAGGTATGATTTTGTTTGATGTTTTGGCTTACTGTTAAAGATTTCGTCTTCTTTTTTTTTTGTTTTTTTGGTTGTTCGCTTCGCTTTCCCTCTTATTGACTGTGCTGGGGATTTCTTTTTTGTCAGTCGACTTATAAACAAAGTTACAGGAGTTTTTGTTAAGGGTTTCAAAAACAGCCACAATAACACAATCTGGATATCTTACTACCCGACTCGATGCATACATACATACGTACATGTGTGTTTGTATATTGCTGCCTTCGCCTTAAATCCATGCAAAAGCCTGTTACTTTAGATATATGCAACTTTTGATTCGTTCGTTTTGTTTTCCTACGGCTTGGTTCCTTAAGGTTTTTATTTTTTATTTAATCAGCATTCATATCAGCAGCAAACATTAAAAGCGCATTAGTGAGCTTACATTATACTTTGATATCAATAAAAGTAAAAATATAAAAGTAAAAATATAATAAAAACGACATACGAATTTTTACTCACACTTCTTTGGGCCTTAACACTGTGGTGGCTGGCAAGGGGGGAGTACATATGGTGTTTGCAGTTTTCTGTTGCCATGTGGCAATGAAATATGCTTAGAGGACTCAACATTTTGTCATGTTTATTAAAGAGGAGGTTTTTTCTTAAAGGCTGAATAATCTAACGGTTATTTTAGAACGAACACCTTTATATCCCTAGTTATCGTAGTGCTATCCCTTTGGGTGTAATGAATGAATCAAAAGACTTAAGCAACAAACTTTTTTTTGGACAATAATGGGAAAATGTAGTGGCAGACATATTCATTATGTAACATATCGATTCGATAGATCCACGATTTAATAAAGCCCTAATATGGGCAATTTCGCCAAATTTTACTCTTTAAGCCTGGACGGCTATGGAGAAAGAGTGCAACATAAGGACCATACAACAGAGAACATGTTGTCTTGGCATAGGCGCAGCGATGGGGACCACGCCCACTAGGGCACAATAGATATCCGACCCATTCCTATACAGATTAAGTGTAAGGCAGACACTGCGGCTATGAGACTTAAGGCGATGGGAGAATGGGAGCAGCTCAAACAATCTGTATAATCGAGGCGACAATAGGAAACCTGGAAGGAAGGGAAGAGGTTTCCGATCGGATACCTAAAATGAACCTTGAGCTCGCACTCGACCATCGGCACAGTCTTGGATTGACGGGACCCTAGTATTGCCATATGGGAGATCATGTTACACGAATGGATCAAAGCTAGAGGACAGAGTGGGCCTGGGGGCTTATATTGAGAATTCAGGAACTGAGATCTGTTTTAGACTGCCTGATCATAATACGGTCCTGCAGGCGGAGATCCGGGCGATCACGGAATGCGTGAAGTGGTGTGGTGCTAACGCGAGGACGTCGAATGTGAACATCTTTACCGACAGTAAAATTGCCATAAGGGCAATAACTTGTCTTGCAGTGTAAGAAGGAAAATAACGCCTTCTCTGAGGATGGCAAAATCCTCATCGTTTGGGTGCCGGGCCATAACGGAGTAAGGGGACAGAAAGGGCAGACGATTTGGCGGTGAAGACCAGAGGACTGCCCCCCATGGACTTGGTTAACCCGAAGCCTCTCGGGTCGACGAAGTCCGAGTTAAGGGAGTGGACGACGAATGCGCATGCAACATTGTGGAACAGCGAAACAGTGTAACAAGGAGATTAACGCCTTCTCTGAGGATGGCCAAATCCGCATCGTTTGGGTGCCGGGCCATAACGGAGTAAGGGAAAATGAAAGGGCAGAAGATTTGGCGGCCAGAAGGCCAGAGGACTGCCTCAATACACTTGGTTAACCCGAAGCCTTTTGGGTCGACGCAGTTAAGGGAGTGGGCGACGAATGCGCATGCAACATTGTGGAACAGGACGGCGAAAATCCTATGGGGGATCCAGATCGTGAGAATACGAGGCTATTACTGAAAGGAAGTAAGAAGGAGGTCAGTATATCTGTTAGTATGATGACGGGATACATAGGATTAGGAGCTCACTTATGTAAAATTGGTGTGGCAAGTGATAGCATGTGTAGGGCATGATGGGAGGTTGGAACATTTCCTTTGTCATTGCCCGGCTTTCGCTTCTAACAGATACCGGCACTTAGGTGGGGACACTATACCCGACATGAACCAATTATGGGGAGTGGCATGGAAAACAATTAAGGATTTTGTAAGTAGCACGGAATTCCTAACTTAAGATTAAGATTCGAGGTTACTTTTTTTTTGTATTCAGAGCGCACAACAAGTCGAATGCTGGGTGTATGTCTATAGTAGCATGGGGCGGATTAATATAGGCACCCTCTCAAATCTCAATGAAATAATCAAACAAGAATCTTTCGGCTATCTTAGGGTAGGTTGAAAAAACCTAAGATAGCCGAAGGATTCTTTTTGATTATCTGATTATTTCACTCCGTACGATTTTTTCTGTAACTCGTAATAGGTCATTGTCTTTGGAATGCAATTCAAAGTCACTCAAGGATAGCTACAATAGTGTTATCCATTAGGATAACAAGACAGAAATAATTCTTTTCAGCAGGAGATACAAGTTGCCCACAGTGGCACCTGTCTCCTTGCGAGGAGATAATGTTCCTTATACAGAAAGCGCTAAATACCTGGGAGTTTTGGTGGACAGTCCAAAATTTTGGAAAGGGCAAGAACTTGCCCTATACACCTGCAAGAGAGCCATAGGCAAGAGTTGGGGGTTTAGACCAACCGTCATGCATTGGGTATATGCTGCAGTTGTCAGACCTATAATGCTATATGGTGTTGTGGTCTGGTGGACCACGCTTCAAAAGTTCTTCCATTTCCATTCCATTCTTTGGCGTCGCACAGTCGCACTCAGGACGACAACATCTGATGCACCTAATGTAATGCTATATCTATCTAGACAAATTGCTATGACCATTACTATGAGGCTAAGTGAGCTATCTCTTTGGTTATATGGCGACTGCGAACACTGTGTTATCCTTGAAACAATGCCCGATGTTACAGTTAGTGTGGACTACACCCTACCTGAGCATCGTTTTGATAAAAAGTACTGTACCACTATTCCTGATGGAACCGATTGGAACTACGACATACCTGGTTATACTCGTAGAAGTTACATAGACCTCTATATAGATACTTCCAAACTAGACGACCAGTTGGGCTTTTGGGTATACTCTAAAGATCTTAAACTGGTCATATCGAAAAGGTTACCCTCCACAGCTGTGTGTATCAAGCGGAGATCCTTAAAAAGTGGTGGAATTGCTAAGACGATTCTCATAAATATCTTTTCAGACAGCCAGGCAGTCATTAAATCCCTGGAGAACGGAGTTCTGAACACACAAAATCGACCTCTACTGTCGCAGATCTCTCAACGAGATGACTGAACAGTTCAAAATTCACAAAATCGACCTCTACTGTCGCAGATCTCTCAACGACATGGCTGACCAGTTCAAAATTCACATGGATGACCGGCCACATATCCCAAGAGATTTTAAAGTGGACAAGCTTTCGAGACCAAGAACCTAGGGAAACTTCAATCTGTGGGTATGCCTCTAGCGTCATGTAAGCTATGTTTTCAGAATCAGTCGGTAAGCATTCCAAAACTATGTGGTCTAATCTAGAATTGAAAAAGTCCACCGATATGCTGTCACTGATTAAAACAGATGTCTCATTCATTACTTAGAACAGATGTCTCAGTCATTGTATCTATGAAGACAGGTCACTGTCTAATCGGAAAACATGCTGACAGATGGAAGGTTGTCAGTAACGACCCTTGCAGATGCTCAAAGAGAGACTATAGAACATCTGCTATGTGTGTCTAAGTAGGAGGCCACCGTAGCCCGGCCACAGAGATATCCCAGGAAATTGTAAAGTGGACGAGCTTTCGAGACCAAGAACCTAGGGAAACTTCAATCTGTGGGTATGGCTCTAGCGACATGTTAGCTAAGTTTTCAGAATCAGTCCCGAAGGGCAATGAATGATAGGTGGTCCCAAAGAAGTAAGCATTCCAAAACTATGTGGTCTAATCTAGAATTGAAGGGGTCCACCGATATGCTGTCACTGATTAAAACAGATGTCTCAGTCATTGTATCCATCAAGACAGGCCACTGTCTACTCGGAAAACATGCTGACAGATGGAAGGTTGCCAGTAACGACCCTTGAGAGTTTAAATGAAATCTGCTATGTGTGTCTATGTAGGAGGCCACCGTAGCGCAGAGGTTAGCATGTCCGCCTATGACACTGAACGCCTGGGTTCGAATCCTGGCAAGACCATCAGAAACAAATTTTCAGCGGTGGTTTTCCTCCTCCTAATGCTGGCAACATTTGTGAGGTACTATGCCATGTAAAACTTCTCTTCAAAGGTGATGTCGCACTGGGGGACGCCCTTCGGACTCGGCTATAAAAAGGAGGCCCTTTATCATGGAGCTTAAACTAGAATAGTACTGCACTCATTGATATGTGAGAAGTTTGACCCTGTTTTTTAGTGGAATATTCATGGGCAAAATTTGCAATTTGCTATGTGTGTGTATACCGCACTGGCGGGAGAAGGTGTTCCATTTAAGGTTCCCATTTTGTTGAGAACCTGCCTGATTTGGCGGATGTGAACATTTGCAAGTTGTTGGGCTTTTTAAAGCGATTTGGATGGTTCAACTGTAGTATCTAGAAGGCATCTTTCTTCTTCTGTTCGTGTGGTGTCACAATTAACGAAAAAATCTAAGGGAGTCTGACGGCAGACTGCCACTTACACCTAACCTAGGCGAAAGAGAGCGGTTTCAGATATCCTTATTTCCACCTAGGGGTCAAACTCTACATTTTTGGAAATTCCGTTCAGCTGTTTTTGGGACTATACGGAACATACAATACAAAAAATACTTTAGCCATACTTTAACTTTCATAAGATTCCTCCCTATACACATCTTCCCTTTCTCATGTTTAAAAACGAAAGGAGAATATCTTTGGCATGCATGGCTCACCTCAGACGTATTCTGCACTATTCATTAGTCATATTCCACCAATATATCCTCTCATTATGCACCTATTCATAGTGTTGAACCTTCGGAAAAGGTTAATATAGTTGAGCTTTCGATATGAGTATGGTCAAGAAAATATTTTCGATTTTAAACCACTCTAGGCATTTTGTACAACAGCAGCAACCAACCACATTTTCTTGACAATGTGGTTTGTGAAGAAAAAAAGGAACGCATCATTACATGAATTTTTTCCCTTAGGCCAGACAAAAGCAACGCATAGAACTTGCATAGTAGAAAATATTAAAAAAAAAAAAAAAAACAAAAGAAAAATGAAAATGGAAAAGTTTATTGTAGACTCTCGAGTTAGTCATAAATCTTTATCATGTGAGCGAATCCAAGAAAAACACATAGTATAATTGACTTATTTATTATATCACAAGTAATTTTTAGTGTAAAAAGTCACCATGGATGGGCTGCCAGAGAAACCCTCTGCTAGACGATAATATTTTTACTGTGTGTTACAATATCTCGTAAAGCTTCTTTGTTGCATAAAAGATAATTTTATGCAAAATATTAAGACTACGACGACATAACATGCAATGGTCGGCTAACAGTCGACAAGGCAGGCAGGCAGCTGTTTTGCTGGCATCTCAACAACGGCTCTCAACTTTGTTGTTGTTGTTTTTTTTTATTTTTTGATTAATTATCGATATTGTCAGAGGACAGTAGAAAGGATGTCGAGTCTGCGCCGCTGATAGGTGCATTCATGTATAACTCCAAAGATGTACACATTTTTGTGTCTCTATCTTCCGAGTGAAGGTCAAAATTTTGCCGGGTAAGCTGTTGCTTGCGTGGCATTTGCTTGTCTGTGATTTGTTGTTGTAGCTTCATATTTTTCTCTCTCTCTCTCTCTCTCGATGGTTGCTGCGTCTGGTATTTTCTTCCCTCGGCAAGCCAAAGTCAATTAGTTACGTTAGGGCTAAACTTACAATGAATGCCATAAAAAATCCGGCAGCTACATTTTTCATATTGCTCGCAATGCTGGTCAGCATCTTTATTGAGATTGCTTTAGCCATTTTGTGTGTGTGTTTTTTTTTCGCTTTTTAAGAAATAATTTGTATTCACTTGGTTGGTGATATGAATCTGATTGATTTTAAAGCCTAGATATGATTTGTTACCCTAAGCCATACAACAGCGTAGCCAATATGAAATTTGCATAAATAATTACAGTGATAGGCTAGTGTGTGCGAGTATATGTGTGTGTGTGTGTGTGTGTGTGTACACGGACAAGTGCTATTAGTTGTGCATAAAGGATTTCCGCAGTTTCCATGATAATCTGCCATATTGAGGTTTATGTCCTGTCTGTTGTTATCTATCTTAGATTCCTTGAAAGATGCCAAACAATGATGTGGTAGACATGTTAATGAGTCGTGTGATTAATGTTTACCCAAAAGAATGTTGTATCAGCATATCGCTTAGCATGTCTGCCTATGAAGCTCAACGCCTGGATTCGAATCCTGGCGAGAACATCATGAAAATTGTCAGCGGTGGTTATCCCCTCCTAATGCTGGCAACATTTGGGAGGTACTGTACCATTTGGTATGGCAGCCATGTGAAAACTTCTCCACAGAGAGGCCATAAAAAGGGTCAGCATATCCCTTAGCAGTGATCAATATCGTCGGGATCCATATTCAAAAAATAGAAACATGTTGAATTCGACGGGGCAGAAGCTGATCTAATCCGAGGAGCTGTAATTGAAACTGTTAAGTACGGAGAACCGAAGGCCACCGTAGCGCAGAGGTTGGCATGTCCGTCTATGACGCTGAACGCCTGGATTTGAATCCTGGCGAGAACATCATGAAAATTGTCAGCGGCGGTTATCCCCTGCTTATGCTGGCAACATTTGGGAGGTACTGTACCATTTGGTATGGCAGCCATGTAAAAACTTCTCCACAAAGAGGCCATAAAAAGGCCCAGCATATTCCTTAGCAGTGATCAATATCGTCAGGATCCATATTCAAAAAGTAGAAACATATTGAATTCGACGGGGCAGTAGCTGATCAAATCGGAGGAGAAGCGGAGGACACATAGGTTAGCATGTCCGCCTATGACGCTGAACGCCTGGATTCAAAAACCGGCGAGAAAATCATAAAAATTTTCAGCGGTGGTTATCCCCTCCTAATGCTGGCAACATTTGGGAGGTACTGTACCATTTGGTATCGCAGGCATGTAAAAACTTCCCCACAAAAAGGCCATAAAAAGGAGGCCCTTTATCACTGAGCTTAAACTTGAATCGGAAAACACTCAATGAAATGTGAGAAGTTTGCCCCCGTTCCTTAATGGAATGTTCATGGGCAAATTTGCACATACTGAGAACCCGGCCGACACGGGATAACTATGATCACCACACAGGCTGGAACTTTGAACTCCGACTTGTGTGGTGTCCATCGTTACCACGGGCGTGTCCACAGGTTGTAGATGGTGGAAAGCTCCGTTTTTATGCGGAGTAGTTAGCGAGCAGTTAGCGATTTTCGAGAGGAGAGTTTCAGTGAGGCGTGCCACCTGAATGGCTCTCAATAAAATACTGAGTGCCAATCATACTCGAGATGACAAGGTGAGTTATTGGCGCCTTCAAATAACCAATGGCCAACATCTGCGTCTGTTCCCAGATAAGGGGCGGCTGGTGGCGAGCGTCGGATCTTGGAGCTCGCCACAACGAGGGATACATGTGCAATCCCACAAAACCCATGCGGTTGTGGCGCTGGGCCAATAACCTGCCCCCCGAAAACTATGAGAACTACTATGAGAAACAAAGGAATAGTAAAAACGGACCCCCCAAACGTTGACGATCCACGCAAACGAAAAATCGACAATGATTTGCTGATCTGCACCTGGAATGTCTGCACTCTTTATAGAGAAGGTGCAGTATACGCGCGGCCGGATGTATTAGAGAAGTACAAGGCAGATATTACCGTCTTACAGAAAGTGCGATGGACTGGGAATGGTTTTACTATAACACCAAATGGTGACGAGCTATACTATAGCTGCCATAACACGGGGCATGAATTTGGCTGTGGATTTGTGGTTAGACGGAGACGGAAATACTTTGTCTCCAGCCTTACTCCGGTGGATGAGAGGCTAGCCACAATCTGCATATAAGCCAAATTCTTCAACATCAGCCTTATTTGTGCCCATGCCCCGATGGAAGACAAAGACGAGCAGATCAAAGATATTTTCTATGAGCGCCTAGAGAGAGAATGTGACCGCTGCCCCGCCCATGATATTAAAATCGTTCTGGCAGATTTTAATGTGATGAAAGAGAAGGAAGACACTTTTGGTCCAACAGTCGGAAAGTTTAGCCTCCACGAGTTGAGGCTGATAGATTTCGCCACGGCAAAAAACATGGTAGTTAGTAGCACCAGATTTCAACATAAAAAAATTCGCCAAGTCACAAGGCTGTCATCCGATCAAAAAATGAGGAACCAAATTCGTCACATTGTGATAGACGGAAGGCATTCATCCAGCGTGTTATATGTACGATCGATCCGTAGTGCGAATATAGATTCGAATCATTACCTTGTTTGCAGCAAAGGTTCGCACCCCTTTGAACATGGCGAGGAAAGTATGATTTGGCACTGTACGGAAGCTGGGCATTGAAAAGCCGCAAACACAACAGATGACAGCGGCATACTCCACTCGACTGACCCAATTGCTTGATGATCCATGGAAAATGCCGCGATTGCGTAGATAAGCTGATGCATACGTCTTATCAGCGTACCGCCTCCGGCCTTAAATAGTTCAGGGGGTAACCCGTCGGCTCTTGCTGCCTTGTTGTTCTTCAGTCGGTTCACAGTTACTTGGACCTTATTCTGACTAGGATACCTCTCCTTCATCTGGCACGTTGCTACTGATTGCCAGGTTGCTCTATATGCCGCATTCTTGATTTCAGTAGCATCTCGACACTCTTTGTTGTACCATGGGTTTCTTTGAGGAGGCTTCCGGTAGCCAAGTATCCGTACTTGGCTACCGGAAGCCTCCTCAAATAAGGTCCAAGTAACTGTGAACCGACTGAAAAACAACAAGGCAGCAGGAGCCGACGGGTTACCCGCTGAACTATTTAAGGCCGGAGGCGGCACGCTGATAAGACGTATGCATCAGCTTATCTGCACAATCTGGCTAGAAGAACGCATAACCGATGTTTGGAAACTCAGCATACTATGCCCCGTACACCAGAAAGGAGACAAAACGGAATGTGCCAACTACAGAGGAATAAGTCTCCTCCCCCATCGCATACAAGATACTCTCGAGCGTATTGGATGAAAGACTAAAACCTAAAGTCAATGAGATAATTGGGCCCTATCAATGCGGCTTTAGACCTGACCAATCCACCCTGGACCAAATATTCACCCTGCGCCAAATCCTGTAAAAGACCTCCAATCGGCAGATGAGAGAAAGAATCGAGGATAGGAGCAGGTCATGCAATCGCTGTATATTCAAGGCGACGATAGGAAACCCGAATGGATTTAAAGAGGTTTCCTATCGCATACTTGTCATGGCACTTGAGTTCGAGTGCGAGACACTGCTAGCAGAGGCAGAGTCCTGGATTGAAGGAACTCTTGTCATACCATCTTTTAAATCATGCCATACAGATGGATCACAGCAAAAGGACAGAGTGGGCCTGGGGGTCTACATTGACAACACAGTGACTAACATCTGTTTTCGACTGTCTGACCATAATACGATCCTGCAGGCAAAGATCCGGAAGAACCTCAGCATACTATGTCCCATACACAAGAAAGGGGACAAGACGGAATATGCCAACTGCAGAGGAATAAGTCTCCTCTAGATGCTCAAGAAGTCAAGATCCAAGATCGGTTTATATGGCAACTATATAAGGTTGTGGACCGATTTGAACCATACTTGGCACAGTTGTTGAAAGTCATAATAAAATATGTCATGCAAAATTTCAGTCAAATCAGATAAGAATTGCGCCCTCTAGAGGCTCAAGAAGTCAAGACCCAAGATCGGTTTATATGGCAGCTATATCAGGTTGTGGACCGATTTGAACCATACTTGGCACAGTTGTTGGAAGTCACAGCAAAACACTTCGTGCACAATTTCATTCCAATTGGATAAGAATTGCGCCCTCTAGTGGCTCAAGAAGTCAATCTCCCAGATCGGTTTATGTGGCAGCTATATCAGGTTATGAACCGATTTGAACCCTATTTGGCACAGTTGTTGGAAGTCACAGCAAAACACTTCGTACACAATTTCATTCCAATCGGATAAGAATTGCGCCCTCTAGTGGCTCAAGAAGTCAAGACCCAAGATCGGTTTATATGGCAGCTATATTAGGTTATGAACCGATTTCAACCATACTTGGCACAGTTGTTAGAAGTCATAGCAAAACACTTCGTGCAAAATTGCATTCCAATCGGAAAAGAATTGCGGCCTCAAGAGGCTCAAGAAGTCAAGACTCACGATCTGTTTATATGGCAGCTATATCAAAACATGGACCGATATGGCCCATTTACAATCCCAACCGACCTACACTAATAAGAAGTATTTGTGCAAAATTTCAAGCGGCTAGCTTTTCTCTTTCGAATATTAGAGTGCTTTCGACAGACAGACGGACAGATGGACACACGGACGGATGGACGGACGGATGGACGCAGAGACGGATGGACGGAAGGACGGACAGACAGACGGACATGGCTAGATCGCCATAAAATGTCACGACGATCAAGAATATGCATACCTTATGGGGTCTCAGACGAATATTTTGAGTAGTTACAAACAGAATGACGAAATTAATATACCCCATCCTATGGTGTAGGGTATAAAGAGAAGACATACTGAGAACCGCTTTGTATTATACTTGACTTGGTAGTGTTGATACAAAACACTTTGTGAAGAATGTTCGCCAACTTGAATGGAAATTGTGCCCTGAAGATGTTTATGAAGTCAAATTAGGAAATTTCTTTGTGTGGCAGCTATATCAGGTTATGAATTGATTTGGAGTAAGGCAGTATGGGTATTGGAGTTCGTAACTGAACATGGGATGATAATTTATACTCTGGGATTTCACCTATCATTCTAGACAAAATCTTGCCGAAACCAAAAACGCATACACCAGCTTTTACCATGTTTTGATTAAGCCCACTTGGTCACTAACCTCCTTCTCCTCAATGCATAAAACCAGTAGCCATGTGAAAAATGTACAAAGTGCATATATCGAAATGTCAATTATATGCCAGGCAACTTACACATGGTTTGTTGAAGAAAACTAACAAATTCTTGTTTTACTAACCCGTCTCCTGCGAATGGTCATTTTTTTTGTATGCCATTCATCCTACTCAGTCTATAATTCTTGGGAGATATCGGCCAAGCAAATCGTTTGCATCACAAAGAATTTCCCTCCCAAGTGTGTTGTCATTATTGTTGTCGCCAGCATACAGGGTACCAGGGTACTGGGGGATTTTTGCAAAAATATTCATACATTTTTTGACATTTCGTTCTACTATGATACAAAATGATAACTCTCGGCAAACAAAAAGCCACCTTGGAAAGACTAAATATATGCACGCAAAGCATGCATGCATGCACCCGAGACTGCTGCCGCCCAGGGTTCTGTGTGCTGCCAAACGTATCAATGCACCCCAAATACAAAAATACACCAATACGAAATGAAACTGTAAAACTTTTACCTCGCATTTAAACGTCAACCACTCAAAATGCACCACCAAAGTTAAACAAAACCAAAGGAGAAAAACAAAAACTAAAAATCCAAATGCCAAAAAAGCACAAGAGGCCCCATGAATTTCATTCTTATCGGTTACTTAAGTAATGCGGAAATGGCCGAAAAAAGCATTATGTCAAAATAAAAGACAACACATACGTACCACTCGCACACACGAAACGAGAAAAAAGAACAACAGACTTTGCCTGAGATGGCAATAAAAATTCAAATCTAAGGCGTATTAAGTAGGGCACAATCTAGGGATTTAGGATTTAGAAAGTTTTTCTGGAATCCTAATCAAATTGAGAGTAATTAAATTTTACTACACACATAACAACTATAACAAGTAAAAGCGTGCCAAGTTCGGTCGGGCCGAATCTTATATACCCTCCACCATGGATCGCATTTGTCGAGTTCTATGCGCAAACAAAGAATATTGAATAAGAACTGTTATCCTATTGGAGATATAACAAGTTATAGTCCGATTCGGACCATACATGAATGATGAACATTTAAGAAGTCATTGTGTAATACTTCAGTTCATTCGGATAAGAATTGCGCCTTGTAGGGGCTGAAGAAGCAAAATCGGGAGATAGGTTTATATGGGAGCTGTATCAAGTTATTGATCGATTCAGACCATATTGGATGCGTATTTTGAAGGTCATGAGAGAAGCCGTTGCTCAAAATTTCTGCCAAATCGGATGAGAATTACGCCCTCTAGAGGCTCAAGAAGTCAAGATCCAAGATCGGTTTATATGACAGCTATACCAGATTATGATCATACATAGCACAGTTGTTGGAAGTGATACCAAAACACCACGTGCGAAATTTCAGTCAAATCGGATGAGAACTGCGCCCTCTAGAGGCTCAAGAAGTCAAGACCCTAGATCGGTTTATATGGCAGCTATATCAAAACATGGACCGATTTGAATCATACTTAGCGCAGTTGTTGGAAGTGATAAAAAAAACGCCACGTGCAAAATTTCAGTCAAATCGGATGAGAATTGAGCCCTCTAGAGGCTCAAGAAGTCAAGACCCAAGATCGGTTTATATGGCAGCTATATCAAAACATGCACCGATTTGAACCATACTTAGCGCAGTTGTTGGAAGTGATACCAAAACACCACGTGCAAAATTTCAGTCAAATCGGACGAGAATTGCGCCCTCTAGAGGCTCAAGAAGTCAAGACCCAAGATCGGTTTATGTCAAAACATGGACCGATATGGCCCATTTACAATCCCAACCGACCTACACTAATAGAAAGTACTTGTGCAAAATTTCAGGCGGCTAGCTTTACTCCTTCGAAAGTTAGTGTGGCCATGGCCATGGCTAGATCGACTCAGAATGTCGAGACGATCAAGAATATGTATACTTTATGGGTCCCCAGATCAGTATTTCAAGGTGTTACAAACAGAATGACGAAAATAGTATACCCCCATCCTTTGGTGGAGGGTAAAAAAATCAAAGTGAAGACATTCTTTAACTACAAACGTCAACTGTCAGAGGTCAGTTTTTATAAGCTGCACCAGCATTGGGGTACAGGGTTTTATAAGTTTGTACATTTGTTTGTAACGCTAAGAAGAAGAAGAAGAGCCAGTCCGTCTGTGAGTCCATGTATGCTTGTTATCAAGGAACAGGTCGTATTTGTTGTCCACTCGTCACGAATCAATCTTTTGGGCCATGTCAATCTTTTGGGCCAAGGGCGAGCGGTATTGATTTTGGTAAAAATCGGAACAGATTTAGATATAGCTCCCTCATATATATATATATATATATATCGCCCGATTTGCACTTGAACGGCCATAGTAACTAAAATTTCCAACCGATCTGCACAAAATTAGGCAAGGATTGTTTTGCTACTGATCTCAACCTATCTGCAAGATTCCATGAAAATCGGTTCAGATTTGGATATAGCTTCCATATATATGTATCGCCCGATTTACACTTAAATGGCCGTAGTAACTAACATTTTCGACTGATCTGCACAAAATTTGGCGTGGATTGTTTTCTTGCTGATCTTAACCTATCTGCAAGATTTCATGAAAATCGGTTCAGATTTGGATATAGCTTCCATATATATGTATCGCCCGATTTGCACTTGAACGGCCTTGGTAACATAAATTTCCAACCGATCTGCACAAAATTTGGCAAGGACTATTTTGTTACTGACCTCAACATATCTGCAAGATTTCATGAAAATCGATTCAGATTTGGATATAGCTTCCATATATATGTTTCGTCCGATTTTTACTTAAATGGCCGTAGTAGCTACAGTTTTCAGCCGATCTGCACAAAATTTGGCACGGACAGTTTTGTTATTGATCTTAATATATCTGCGAGATTTCATTAAAATCGGTTCGGATTAAGATATAGCTCCAATATATATATGTATCGCCCGATTTTTATTTAAATGGCCGTAGTAGCTAAAATTTTCAGCCGATCTACACAAAATTTGGCAGACAGTTTTGTTACTGATCCTAACGAATCTGCAACATTTCATCAAAATCGGTTCAGATTTAGATATAGCTATCTTGACCTTCAGATCCTCTAGCTTTGAACCGTCCATGCTGCATTAACTTTCAGATGACAATACCAGAGCTTTCTCAATTCAAAATCGACCCTACAACCAACGATGCAGATCGTAGCATCCTCACAGAATGTGTTATCTTCATCGTCATCTTCCTACACTCCAAGACTGTTCGTGACCTTACCATCCCGATTGTTAAAGTCCTGGTGACCAGTTTACTGTGGTGTTACTGCGTTAACACCATAAAACCTCACTCATATCATAATCGCTCGGATCTCCGCCTACAGTCCGCAAAAGATCCCAGTTTCTGGGTCCTCAATGTTGACCTTAAGGCCCTCTATCTTTGAACCGTCCGTGACAATACCAGAGCTTCCTCAATCCAAAATCGTGCCGCTGAAAGCACATTCGACCTTAAGTATCGCCTCAGATATCCAAACCGAAACCTCTACCATTCTGTCCAGATTTCCTAACGTCGCCTCGTTTATACTGTGATGGTGTGACCTGCTCCTTTCCACTATCCATTCTTCTGTCACCTTAAGCCCCATAGGCGTAGTTGCTGCCTTATACTTAGTCTGTTTGTCTAGGGGCTGGATATATATAAACCAGTCTCCAGTACCCTGGCAAACATACTCCTCATCGCCCCGCCTATGTCTACACCACATGTTCTCTCAACCTGTTGTAATGGCTTGAGGTTGTATTTTTCTCCATCGCAGTCAACCAAACTATTGAGTTGGAAGTTATTGGTGGTCAAATCAGGCTTCTGAAGAGCCAGTGGACTATCCTCGCATATAGGCACCATTCAGAGCCAACTCTCCGTCTACATAGTGCTCAATATTTTTAAGCCTTCTCAGTACACTTCTGAATATGGCACTTCCAGTTCAATTTCCTATCCAAGACCACTCCGAAGTATTTGACCTTGGAGGATATCTAAATCGATCTGTTAAGGAAACAAGGGCTACTCAAATTTGCCCACCTTCTCCTTCTCGTAAACAGGTGGATCTCAATCTTCTTTGGGATTATATTCAGACCACTAAGTCTAGCACAATCGTATGCCTCGAATCTCGAAATTCCTTTTGGTTCTTATGCAAAGCTGATTCGGAATTCTACTCCATAGAAGTACTTGAACATCGTCTGTGTAACAGGCGGGTTCAGAACCCTTTTCAGTTAGTATCCATAGTAGACCAATTATGGTGATCACAGATAGGAGAGGTGATAAAATGCTCACCCTGTGGCGTTCCCCGTGCCAGTTTGTCCTTTATACTCATGTCACTAGCCCCACAATTTACCCACCTTTTCTCTAGCATGTGGTTTATCCAGTTTATCCAGTAGGATTCGGTTCACCCGATACTGGTCTAAGGACTTTGTGAGTGTGTCGGTCTTCACATTGTTAAAAGCCCTTTTGGACTCAAAACGTTTCGCCAAAGCTAACATCTTGGTGTCCAAAGAAACCTGTATTTTGCGCATAACCTCAAGCAGGGCGGCCTCCAATGACCTTCCCCTGAACAGGTGGATCTCCTACTCTTAATCTTGGTTTACACTATACTCTTCATGATTTTAAGTAGAAAGGGTGTAAGGCTTATAGATCTATAGGCCTTTGGTGTCGAACAACTGGCCTTGCCAGGCTTGGCTATAAACACAATCCTTGGCTCCTGTCAGGATATCGGAGTGTACACAAGTCCCAGGCACGCTGGGAATATAGCAGCAAAATGGGGTTCCAGGCAATCCGCCTGCTTTTGTAGTAAGTAATGCCGAAATATTCCATCTGGCTTAAATGGTTGGAAACTCCTCAAAACTTCCTTTACCACAAAGCCCGTTATGATTAGCCTTCTAGCTTTTGTATTTACAATAGATGGACGGACCAGCATCAACTAATCGACTAACTAAACTTTATAGGATCATAGCTCAATATAACAAGGTGCAACAAATGAACAGATAATGGTAGCATACCCCCTATCCTTTTCTGGAGTGTATAAACAAAGAAAACTCAAACCAATGATCACTTTCATATTAGTGCCCTATACATTCTATAGCTTCTTGACACTTTTCTACAAATACGAGCATTCAAACTCCAATCCTTCCTAAACCCGGCCTCGTTTGAATAAGAAAATTTCTCAAAACAGAGCAAATTGTGCAAAAGAAAAAAAAAAGGAAAACATGTACGTTTGTTTGTTTCGCCACGATGGGGACATGCAATAAGCATATGTCTTGTCAAACTGATAAACCGAAATTTTATTGACATTACCAACAAACAGCACTCAGACTCGGAGAGAGCAACCAAAAATACAAAAAACCAGCCCAATGTCGAAGACTTGGCCAAACAGGAACAACCACAGCAGAGTAGCGAAATAAATAAACTTAAATAAAACTAAAAGATTACGTTTTTCCCGTTGCATTGCTGGATTTCTTTACAGGCTGTTTTCGTTGTTGTGTGCAACAAATGTTGCAAAAACAAATCCCAAGACAAATGAGTTTTTTTTTTTTCTACAGCAAACGCAAATTATGCAAAAGAAACAAACGACTCTGACAAACAAAAATCAAGAACAATTGACTGCATTGTAAGTATGTTCTTTGTATTTTTTCAATATTCTTCACTTGGCATTGCTTTGCTTGGCTTTAATGGTGCAGTGCCGTTCACTAACATGTGAATGTTGGTGTTAGGGAAACCAATAAGAGGGGCGATTATTAAGGATATGGAAGGAAATGGATAAACTTTTGGTAGAAAATCTATTTTATTTTTGATTAAAAAGTTTACAAGGAACCAAATGAGTTAACAAGGTTATCTGCCTAAATCCCGGAAAAACTAGCCCAGCGTATTCCAAAAATGTGTACTACATCTAGTGTATTTAACTTCACATTTTAGAATGCCCAAAAAACGAAAGACTTAAGACACATACCTAATTAAGCACTAAAAGGAAATGTCGATGTATTTGGTTTTTTTTATTTCATTTTTTTATACACACTACCATATGATGGGGGTATACTAATCTAGTCATTCGGTTTGTAACACCTCGAAATATTAATCTGCGGCCCCATAAAATATATATATTCTGGATCCTCTCGACACTCTGATTCGATCTAGCCATGTCCGTCCGTCCGTCTGTCGAAATCACTATAGCAGTCGAACGCGTAAAGCTACCTGCTTGAAATTTTGCACAGATACTTAATATTGATGTAGGTCGTTGGGGATGGCAAATGGGCCATATCGGTTCAGATTTGAATATAGCTCCCATATAAACCGATCTCCCGATTTGACTTGTTGAACCCCCGGAAGCCGCAATTTTCATCCGATTTGGCTGTAATTTTGCATATAGCATTCTGCTATGACCTGCAACATCTGTGTCAAGTACGGTTCAAAACGGTCTATAACCTGATATAGCTCCCATATAAACCAATCTCCCGATTTGACTTCTTGAACCCCCGGAAGCCGCAATTTTCATCCGATTTGGCTTAACTTTTGCATGCGGTGTTCCGTTTTAACTCTAAACAACTATGCCAAGTATGGTCCAAATCGGTTTATAACCTGGCATAGCTCCCATATAAACCAATCTCCCGATTTGACTCCTTGAGCCCCTGAAAGTCATAATTTTCATCCGATTTGGCTGAAATTTTGCACATGGTGATCTCGTATGACCTCCAACAGCTGCATTAAGTGCAGTCCAAATCGGTCTATAACCCATAGAGCTCCCATATAAACTGATCTCCCGATTTGACTTCTTGAGCCCCGAGTAGTCTCAATTTTCATCCTGAAAAATCATGGCTGAAATTTGTACATGGTGTTCTCTTATAACTTCTAACAACTGTGCCAAGTACGGTAAAAATCTAAGACGATCTAGCCACGTCCGTCCGTCTGTCTGTAGAAATCACGATACAGTCTTTAAAAATAGAGATATTGAGCTGAAACTTTGTCCGTGAGCAGGCTATGTTCGAAGTCAAATCGGACTATTTCTTCATATAGCCCCCGTAAAGACTGATCCCAAAATTTAGGGTCTAAGGCCCATAAAAGATATCCGATATATTTATTATCCGATTTTGCTGAAATTTGGGACAGTGAGTTGTGTTCGGCTCTTCGACATTCTCCTTCAATTTGGCCCAGATCGGTTCAGATTTGGATATAGCTGATATATAGACCGATTCGCCGATATTATCGGATTTTGCTGAAGTTTGTGAAAGTCAGTTGTGTTAGGCCACTCGACATATTTCTTCAATTTAGCCCAGATATAGACCAATCTCTCGATTTAAGGTTTTGGACCCATATATTTAAGATGCATTTGTTATCGATTTAGGGTTTTGGGCCCATAAAAGGCGAATTTATTGTCCGATGTCGCCGAAATTTGGAATAGTGAGTAAGGTTAAGCCCCTCGACATACTTTTGCAATATGGCCCAGATCCGTCCAGATTTGGATATAGCTGCAATATAGACCGATCTCTCGATTTAAGGTCTTGAGCCCATAAAAGACGCATTTATTGCCCGATGTCGCCAAAATTTGAGACAGTGAGTTGTGTTGGGACCTTCGACATTCCTCTTCAATTTGGCTCAGATCGGTCCAGATTTGGAAATAGCTGCCATATAGACCGATCTCTCGATTTAAGGTCTTGGGCCCATAAAAAGTGCATTAATTGTCCGATGTCACCGAAATTTGGGGCGGTAAGTTTTGTTGGACTATTCGACATTATTCTTTAATTTGGCTTAGATAGGTCCAGATTTGGATATAGCTGCCATATAGACCGATCTCTCGGTTTTAGGTTTTGGGGCCATGAAAGGCGAATTTATTGTCCGATTACAATGACATTTTGGACAGTGAGTTGTATTAGGCTCTTCGATATTTTTCTGCAACTTGGCCCAAAACCGGTACAGATTTGTATATGGATGCTATATAGACCGATATCCCGATTTAAAGTCTTGACTCCATAAAAGGCGCATTTCTAATACGATTTCACTGGAATTTGACACAGTGACTTATGTTGGGCTTATCGACATGCGTGTCGTATTTGATAAAGATCGGCTTATTTTTAGATATAGCTACTAAAAAGATCAATATTTTGTTATACACAGTTGAACAATGACTTTTACTTATCAGTATTTGGTCCAAATCGGAACATATTTCGGTATAGCTGACATGGAGCATAATGTATGCATTTTTCACCCAATTTTGACGAAAGGTGGTTTACATATGTACTCGAGGTGGTGGATATTCAAAGTTCGGGCCAGCCGAAATTTATTTTATTGTCATTTATTTTATTTTATTTTTTTATTTTATTTTATTTTATTTTATTTTATTTTATTTTATTTTATTTTATTTTATTTTATTTTATTTTATTTTATTTTATTTTATTTTATTTTATTTTATTTTATTTTATTTTATTTTATTTTATTTTATTTTATTTTATTTTATTTTATTTTATTTTATTTTATTTTATTTTATTTTATTTTATTTTATTTTATTTTTAATTTATTTTATTTTATTTTATTTTATTTTATTTTATTTTATTTTATTTTATTTTATTTTATTTTATTTTATTTTATTTTATTTTATTTTATTTTATTTTATTTTATTTTATTTTATTTTATTTTATTTTATTTTATTTTATTTTATTTTATTTTATTTTATTTTATTTTATATCATTTCATTTTATTTTATTTTATTTTATTTTATTTTATTTTATTTTATTTTATTTTATTTTATTTTATTTTATTTTATTTTATTTTATTTTATTTTATTTTATTTTATTTTATTTTATTTTATTTTATTTTATTTTATTTTATTTTATTTTATTTTATTTTATTTTATTTTATTTTATTTTATTTTATTTTATTTTATGTTATTTTATTTTATTTTATTTTATTTTATTTTATTTTATTTTATTTTATTTTATTTTATTTTATTTTATTTTATTTTATTTTTATTATATTTATTTTATTTTATTTTATTTTATTTTATTTTATTTTATTTCATTTCATTTTATTTTATTTTATTTTATTTTATTTTATTTTATTTTATTTTATTTTATTTTATTTTATTTTATTTTAATTTATTTTATTTTATTTTATTTTTTTTTATTTTATTTTATTTTATTTTATTTTATTTTATTTTATTTTATTCCATTTTATTTTGTTTTATTCCATTTTATTTTATATTATTTTATTTTTTTTTTTTATTTTATTTAATTTTTTATTTTATTTTTTTTTTTTCTGCATTTTTTTTTAGTGGAGTGTATTCGTACTCGTAGTTGGTAAACCCGAAGTTCTTATGTAGTTGGCCCCTCCCGACTTTTGCCTTGTGTTCCACATACACATGTCCTTATCGTAGATGTTTTAGCTTAACTGAGCAACTAAAAAAGTTGTTCACTATTTCCATAAGGCCCTCCAATTTACGCAACTGCATATTCATACACAACTACACTACCACATACATATGCATATGGAACTTTGTGTTTGTTGCCCAAAAAACATGTGTCTGCTGTTGACTATTGGTAAATTTGAAATGCCTTCAAAGTCTTGCGCAAGAAAAAGGAATTGTATAAACAAACAATCACAAAATGAAAATAAAACAGCCAAAAATCAATTCGAATCGAGGGGCCTAACTCAACCACTACTGCGGTATGTGTCTTGGGTATAACTGTGCATCGAGAATTATGACCGTAAACAAGGCTAAAAAGGCGTTTGCCAGGCTTAGACTAACCAAAAGCGGGCAACAACAGTTGAATCAGTAAGTAAACGTGTGCTGGTCTTTTCATTATTCAGTTTTGTTTTTACTTGGTACGGAATCGGTACAATGTTGCCCCCTGGGCGAAGGCAATAAAGCGTATATTAAGGATTTGTGATAAACTTTGGGGTATTTTGCAAGTGATATATGCTTTTTTTTCTCTTCTTTTTTTTCATTACATTGTTGTCTTTAATGAATTTTGAAGAGAATTTTGGTGGGTCAATTATTTCGAAACAAAAGTCACAGGATATGTTAACCATGTCAGTGCAGAGAATAAAAAACCGAGAATTCAGATTTTTTCAGGGGCCTATATAAATTCATCAAAATTGAAAAAAATTAAGATTTCGGCCATCTTAGGTAGTAAAATCGTCATAGTTAGTCTATGTGGTTTAGTTTTTCCCGAACATTCCATTAGGTATCAAAGCAGAGGCAAACTATTGGGTTGCCCAAAAAGTAATTGCGGATTTTTCATATAGTCGACGTTGACAAATTTTTTCACAGTTTGTGACTCTGTAATTGCATTCTTTCTTCTGTCAGTTATCAGCTGTAACTTTTAGCTTGCTTTAGAAAAAAAGTGTAAAAAAAGTATATTTGATTAAAGTTCATTCTAAGTTTTATAAAAAATGCATTTACTTTCTTTTAAAAAATCCGCAATTACTTTTTGGGCAACCAATAACTTCTGACTATACAAATTGAGTGCTGCCTGACTTTTATCTAAGTTTAATGATAAAGGGACTTCCTATCCTACGCCGGGTTAGAACAACGTGTCACAAACAAGTGCCACCTCTTTGTTGAGAAGTTTAACTTGGACTCACAAATATTGCCAGCATTTGGTATAGGGGCGGCGGGATTCGAACCCACGCACACGGTAGGCAGACATGTTAAACTATTTACCACATTGGCTCCCGATGAATTGATCACAAAAACGAGCACATGTCTAAGTCTCTTACGTACCATAAAAGGTTGGATGTTCTTTGAGTTTGTCACCATTTGCTTAAAAACAAAAGACTTAAGAAACATGCGTGCGTAAGTTATAGGAAAAACTTTACCAAAAATTAATAAAAAACCAAGCAAAAATAGACTTTAAATGGTTTTTTATGCCAGTTTCAAGTGTTAATTTCTATTACCATTAAAGTAATAAAACAAAGTGAGTTTGTATGTTTTATGATAGCTTACCCCACATTATAAGGATTTTTAATGAGATCTCCCAAGTCAAAACATACCAATTTAACTTTACTGCGAGCATGGGACTTAAAACAAAGAAGCATAGCCAACTTTCCCAACTGCCAGACTTAAAACGTAGAAGCACCACCATTAGCATATTGCATGTAGCATAATGCTCCAACTATTTTCTTTCAATTAAATAAAAATAAAAAGCAACTAAACACCTTTAGTTAAATAATGTAAAGCATAGCCCTTAACAAAAAAAAAACAACCATTCCAAAGAAAAACAGCCACAACAACGCACACACCAGTCCTCCCAAAATACAAGGGTACATACTAAAAATTTCTTAAATGAATTTCTCGTTATGATGGGCATTTCACATTTCGCACAGTATGGGGTAAATTAAAAAAGGGATATTTTATGGCTCTTCTCCTCTTTGAGGTATTTCGCATTTAGGTGTGCTATGGGTTTGAATATTAAGTGTTGCGGTGGCCTTTTAAAGGCTTTACTTAAGCAGCAGTGTTTATTCTGTAGAATATAGACTAGATGTATGTTGAAAAAACTGCCACATAAAGCAAATATTATCAAAACGAGTGATCATAATTGCTCAAAATTTAGCTAGTAACAATTTTATTTGCTAAAACCAAATAGTTATTCCCCCAGTTCCTGTTGTTGTACCCTCCAACATAGGATGGGGTATACCAATAGCGCCATTCTGTTTATAACACCTCGAAATATGTCCCTCGTAGTCCCTCTAAGTCCCTCGAAGAATTTAAGTCCCATATTGTCATGATGGGTCAAATAACCTATTTGAGGCGTTTAAAGAGGTTAAGCGCCACCAATATATTGGGTTGTCCAAAAAGTAATTGCGGATTTTTCATATAGTCGGCGTTGACAAATTTTTTCACAGTATATTTGATTAAAGTTCATTTTAAGTTTTATTAAAAAATGCATTTACTTTCTTTTAAAAAATCCGCAATTACTTTTTGGGCAACCCAATATTTTATTGCGTGTAACTATGCTAACGTCGTCATACAGCTCAAACAGCTTGTGGTTCATACGTCGCCTATATTCTCCATTATCGCAAATTGGTCCATATATTTTATGAAGAATCTTTCTCTCAAATCTCTCGCACTGCCTCATCTGCATTCACAAGTACCCATGCTTCAGAACCATATAACAACACGGGTAGTATCAGTGTCTGTATGGTGTAATCTTCTTATGTATAACGTAATCTTCGTCTGTCGACAGGTGGAGTTGTTTCTAAACTGCTTACTTAGTCCAAAGTAGCAGTTGTTTGCCAGTATTATTCCTCGCTTTATCTCAAAACCGGTATCATTCGTTTCAGTTACGGCGGTGCCGAGGTATATAATGTTACTGACTGTCTCAAGGTTGTGGTTCCCAACTTTCTCCATTTTCTTTATTTGCTCGGTTGTACAAGGCGTTTTGGGAGTTGAAACAATCCATTTCGTTTTATCTCCATTTTTATATATTCTTGAGGCTTTTGATTTCTGAGTCGATCTAGCCATATCCATCTGTCCGTCTTTGTGTCTGTCGAAATCGTGATAGGGTTCAACCGATTTAAGATATCCTCTTGAAATTTTGTTCCCATTTCTCTTGTCGTTGGGGATTGCAAACGGGCCAAATTGGTTCAAATGGGATATAGTCCCCGTATAAACCGATCTCCAGTTTTGAATTTCTGAGCCCCTAAAGGCATCAATTTTCCGATTTGGCAGAAACTTGCCATTGAGACTTTCAATATCTGTGCTGAGTATGAAACGAATCGTTCAATAAACTGGAATAGGCCCCATATAAACCGATCCTAATTATAATTCTTGAGTTCCTAAAAGGCTAAAATTTTATCCGATTTGTCCAAAATTTCGCACATATACTAGTGTTATGACTTCCAACATTTTTGCCAAGCATGATCTGGATCAGCCTATAAACTGATATAGCCTCCATATAAACCGATCTCTAATTTTGACTTCTTGAGCCCCTAGAGGCCACAATTTTCATTCGATTTGTCTCAAATTCGGCACAGGGATTTCTGTTAACGTCTGTGATGAGTATGATCCGAATCGGTTTATAAACTGATATAGCCCCTATATAAACCAATATCCATTTCTGATTTCTTGAGCCCCCAGAAGCCTCAATTTTTAATCGATTTGGCTGAAATTTGCCACTTTGACTTCCGACTCTCCAATTGCTTTCATTTGATTCCCATATAGCCATGGTCGGCTAATATAACCATTTTGGGGGATTTTGGGGTTGGGACAACTCCTATTAGGTTAGGTTGAAAAGAGGGTGCAGATATTAATCTGGCCTATGCCACTATAGACATATAGCTAAGCCAGTAATCGGCTTGTTGTGCTAGTAATCGTTTTTCATATAGTCGGCGTTGACAAATTTTTTCACAGCTTGTGACTCTGTAATTGCATTCTTTCTTCTATCAGTTATTAGCTGTTACTTTTAGCTTGCTTTAGAAAAAAAAATGTAAAACAAGTATATTTGATTAAAGCTCATTCCAAGTTTTATTAAAAATGCATTTACTTTCTTTTAAAAAATCCGCAATTACTTTTTGGGCAACCTATTGTTTATCGTCACGACATTCTGAGACGATCAAGCCATTTCCGTCCGCCCGTCTATCGAAATCACGATAACGGTCGAACGCGTAAAGTTAGCCGCTTGAAATTTTTGCACAGATACTTGGTATTGAAGTAGGTCGTTGGGGATTGCAAATGGGCAATATCGGTTCAGATTTGGATATAGCTCCCATATAAACCCATCTCCCGGTTTGACTTCTTGAGCCCCTGAAAGTCTCAATTTCCTTCCGATTTGGATGAAATTTTGCACATAGTGTTCTGTTCTGACTTCCAACAACGGAGCCAAGTACGTCCGAATCGGCCTATAACCTAATATAGCTCCCATATAAATCGATCTCCCGATTTGACTTCTTCAGCCCCTGGAAGCTAACATTTTTGTCCGATTTGGCCGAAATTTTGCACATAGTGTTGTGTAAGGATTTCCAACAACTAAGCCAAGTACGGTCCGAATCGGTCTATAACATGATATAGGTCCCATATAAACCGATCTCTCGATTTGACTTCTTGAAAGCCGCAACTTTTATCCGAATTGGCTGAAATTTTGCACATAGTGTTCTTTTAAGACTTCCTACAACTGAGCTAAGTACGGTCCGAATCGGCCTATTACCTGATATAGCTTCCATATAAACCGATCCCCCAGTATGACTTCTTGAACCCCTGAAAGCCGCAATTTTCATCCGATTTAGCTGAAATTTTGCATACGGTGTTTTGTTATGACTTCTAACAACTGTGCCAAGTACGGTAGGAATAGGTTTATAACCTGATATAACTCCCATTTAAACCGATCACCGATTTTACATCTTGAGCCATTGCAAGGTGCAACTTTTGTCCGATTTGGAAGAGTTTTTACATGTGGTGTTCCGTTATGACTTCCAACAACTGTTTCAAGTATGGTCTAAATCGGTCAAGAACATGATACAACTCCCATATAAACCGGTCGCCCTTCTTGAGCCGCGATTTTTATCCGATTTGGGTGAAATTTAATGTTATGGCTCTCAACAACAGTGTCAAGTAGGGTTCAAATTGGTCTATAACCAGATATAGCTCCCATATTTTAACAGAATCCATGGTGGTGGGTTCCCAAGATTCGGACCGGCCGACTTAGCACGCTTTTACTTGTTTTCTATAAACATGCGAATGTATCTTTAGAGGGTCTCCTCAAAGACATCGATAAGGTGCTATGGTTCCGACAGGGTACTATGTAAGATGCAGCCAGTTGTCCTAGTATATACTGTAGGTGGTTACCGGTGCTGTTTCAGGGATGCAAGGGTGGGCTAAGCGCCGCCAGACAGACAGAGGGACTGACGAACGGGTGGTTTATTCGTTATTTCCTTAGACGGATAGACGGGTAGACAGACAGAAGTACGGACAAACGGATATAGCTAAATTGATTTAGAATGCCACAAATCTACATCAAGAGATTTTACACACGGAATAAATCAACCCCATACTGGTGTGCTGGGTAAATTAGGTCTTTCAGGAATAAATTTTGTAGTTTGATATTTTGACACAAGGAAAACAGAAAATGAATTCAATGAATTGTTGTCAGTTCTGAGTTATGGCAAACTATTGATTACCCAATAATTTACATAAATGTCAGCTACAATCGTCATATAAGCAGCAAAGCAATCTCTGGCCGAAGAAATTAAGTCATATATATTTGCGAATGCTTATAAAATACTCACTCATAAAGAGCCTTTTAAAGAAACTGTCAGTCACAGTCATTTTGTGAAGATTTTATGGAATCGATATCCAAAAATTTTAAATCATTTAACCTTAAAAGCAAATATCTCACACACGCACTGTCCAGCCGGGCAAAGCCATTTGTCATTTCTTATTGTCTAAACTTGATTTCAAAATTCCCAAAAAATAAAACAAAACCAAAAAGAAAAAACGGCAAAGAAACAAACTGCCTAAAACTGATTGTCATTGCTAAAGTTACTCAAAAATCCCACAAAGAAAGAACTAAAACCCAAATAATTTGGCCAGAAAAATCCATTATAACTCCAAGAGCTGCTTGACTGAGATATTTTGGCTGTGCTTTTTTTTTTGGTTTTTTGGCAGTCTTTTGTGATGTAAATCGTTGAGATAAGTACGAGAATTTCTGTTTAAAGAAATCACTTTTTTCTGTTTAACAAAACGTTATGCTTGTCATTTTGGTATGCCAAAGATTTTTTTTTTTTTTTTTTTGGAGTATGTGTTTTGGTTTTTTTGGCCATCTTCTTTCAAACGGCCTATGATGATGCTGATGATGATGTGACCAACCCTGCATATGTGTGTGTAGAACGTTTGTTTGAGCCCTAATGAGCCGATTTTATGTAAATATGTTGGCTTTTACCATGATGCTCAGGCAAGCAGACAAAATGCTAATCATTTAAAAGTTAAACCATCATGTTTTCATCTTTGGCGATGTGATATGATGTGCTGTTTATGTGACTTTTTTTTCCTCATGTTTATACAGCTTAAACGTAATGTTCGGCCAACAACAACATCATCATCATCACTGTAGTATGGCTTAATGTTTCCCTTATTATTAAAGTTTTAAGTAAACATTAAGAGCATTACGCAGAGGAAGAAAAAATGTAGGCAAATTAGTGCACAGTGGAGAGGAGAAAAAAGTTTAACAAAGAAAATCGGATAAAGCCATTGGCAGATGTTTCATAGGTGGTGGGACTCTGTGAATACATCCGCTTGTTTGACCATCTTACCCCAACCACCTATAACCCCAACTACTTAGGTTCGAATCCTGGCGAGAACATAAGAACATATTTTTGTCTTGGTTTTCCCTTCAATAATGCTGACGTCATATAGGCGACAAATGAACCGCGAGCTGTATGACGGCGATAGCATAGTTACACGCATGAAAATACAACGGCTGTGTTGGCTAGGTCATGTTGTCAGAATGGATGAAGAATAACCAGCAAAGAAGTCTTTTGAAGGCAAACATGGTGGTACACGCAAATCGAAAAGACCAAAAGCCCGATAGAAATAGATCAAGTGGTGGGAGACACCTCGAAACTTGGTGTCATAGATTTTGGAAGAGTGCAGAAGATCGAGGCGCTTGGAACGCTGGTCTACGTTCGGCTAGTGGAACAAATATTCTGTTAAGGCCAATTGGAGGCCACCGCAGCGTAGAGGTTAGCATGTCCGCCTATGACGCTAAACGTCTGGGTTCGAATCCTGGCGAGACCATTAGAAAAAAATTTCAGCGGTGGTTTTCCCCTCCTAATGCTGGCAACATTTGTGAGGTACTATGCCATGTAAAACTTCTCTCCAAAGAGATGTCGCACTGTGGTACGCCGTACGGACTCGGCTATAGAGCTTAAATTTGAATCGAACTGCACTCACTGATATGTGAGAAGTTTGCCCCTGTTCCTTAGTGAAATGTTCATGGGCAAAATTTGCAATTTGCAAGTAATGCTGACGAAATTCGTAGGGGTATGTATTCAGAAGGATTATCACACCCCATCGGTGTGTGATAATCCGGGGGCTAAGATTTTAAACTTTAAAGAGGTGTTAAACATGTTTAACAAGTAAAAGCGTGCTAAGATGGGACGGGCCGCATCTTGAGAACCCACCACCATGGATTCTGCTAAAAATTTATGCAAGTTATGTTGTAGAGCATAATTTTATTCTACATACCAAACTTCTGTCAAACCAGAAAAAATTAAAGCTTATAGGAACTGAACAAGGATGGTCGAGAGACCGGTTTACATGGCAGCTATATCAGGTTATACACCAATTTGGACCGTACTTGGCACAGTTGTTGGAAGTCATAACAGAAGACTATGTGCAAAGTTTCAGCCAAATCGGACAAAAAATGCAGCACGTAAGGGCTCCAGAAGTCAAATCGGGAGATCGGTTTATATGGTAGCTATATCAGGTTATAGACTGATTTGGACCGTACTTGGCAAAGTTGTTGGAAGTCATCACAGAACCCAACATGTAAAATTTCAGCCAAATCGGATGAAAATTGTGGCTTCCAGGGGCTCAAGTAGTCAAATCGGGAGATCGGTTTATATGGGAGCTATATCAGATTATAGACCGATTTGGACCGTACTTGGCACTGCTGTTGGAAGTCATAACAGAACACTATGTGCACAATTTCAGCCAAATCGGACAAAAATTGCTGCTTCCAGGGACTCAAGAAGTCAAATCTTGAGATCGGTTTATATGGGAGCTATATCAAGTTATAAACCGATTTGAACCGTATCGGACACAGTTGTTGGAAGTCATAACAGAACACTATGTGCAAAATTTCAGCCAAATCGGACAAAAATTGCGGCTTGTAAGGGCTCAAGAAGTCAAATCGGGAGTTCGGTTTATATGGGAGCTACATCAGGTTATAGAACGATTTGCAATCCCATGGCAGCCGGTTGTACGTACCGGATTGACCCGATAGAATCCTCATCGGCAAGGACTACCGCCTCAGTGTACGTGTTAGTCTTTTTTCGTCATGGGAGAGGCACCTTCCGGAGTGCCTTCTCCGCTTCTGGTCGGTGCCGGGATTAAAAAGAACCCCGGACCCTGGTTCTGTTCGGTTTGCCAGAACCGCCTCCACCATCGGTCGGTGTCGGTGAGGTGTAACCGGTGCATGGAGTGGGTACATTTCCGATCTTACTCTGGCCTCACTTCACTACAGGAGTATAGTCATACTGGTTATGTCGCAAAGTGCTGTGCGAAAATAGCCAGCAGTGGGTCACGAGCGTCGTCGTCGGTCGTCGCCTTCTGCGCCCTCGTCGTCGGACTATGTCACATTGAAAGCTCCACGTTTTGCACGTTGAATGAGGATGCCCCCACTAGGATTACGAGAAGGTGCAGCTGCTCACCAGACATCTCCATTGCATCCCCCTGATCTCCTGAGTGACGTATCCTGGCAAGCCGTCATCTCTTTGGGGTCAGACCATCTCCCCATAATTTTCACCATCGAACGACCACCCGACTTCCTAACCTCTGAGCGCCGGACGTTTATTAATCAGAAGATGGCCAATTGGGTCGGTTCCAGCGAGTACATCAATCGCCGCTTCTGTGAACTGCCACCCCCCTCTGATGTGCTAGTGGTCGAGAGGAAATTGCTAGACATCAATAACGCAGCAACCGCTCGCTTTATACCAGCCGGTCGAATACCCCAATTGCGGCGCAATTTTCCGGCACAAGCAGTGGTATTAGCAGACGAGCGTGATGGGATTCGTGGTATGGACCTCGCTAACCCTAGAATCAGAGAGCTGAATCTAGAAATAAACAGGGTAGTCAACGAACATAAGCGGGATTTGGGGCTGGAACACTTGGAGCAATTTTGCTTGAGTACCGGTTTAGGCAAGCTGTGGTCTACTGCTAAGTCACTCTAGTCTATTGACTATCTATTGATGACATCTGCCTCATATTTCGCTGCACTCGCAGCAAGAAATCTGAAGACATCCCCCACCAAATCTTAAGCCACATTGAGCTGATTGTGATAGTCGATGGAGAAATGATTCCGACCATCAAGTGTCCCAAAATACTTGGCGTCACATTTGACAGCTCTTACACATTAGACTTCTCCCCACACATGCCACAGCAATCTGCGATAAAGTCAAAAGTAGAAACAAGGTCCTCAAGTCACTTGCTGGCAGCACTTGGGATGCAGACAAAGAAACCTTGTTGACCACCGTACAAAGCAATTGGCCGGTCTGTGGTAAGCTATGCAGCACCAGTGTGGTCTCGTCAACTTTGTGGAATAATATTTAGATCTGTCAGAATGCCGCCCTCCGAACTGCGACGGGCTGTATCCTCAGTTCTCATGTAGACCACCTCCATCAGGAGACAAAGATCCTACCAGTGCGTGGGCATTCTTTCTTCTGTCAGTTATCAGCTGTGACTTTTAGCTTGCTTTAGAAAAAAAGTGTAAAAAAAGTATATTTGATTAAAGTTCATTCTAAGTTTTACTAAACATGCATTTACTTTATTTTAAAAAATCCGCAATTACTTTTTGGGCAACACAATACATGCTGTCTAAGCAATACCTTTTGGGCTGTTATCGCAGAGACCATCCAAATCATCATCTTGTGGATAGATATCCACTGCCAAGCAGCCTTAAGGTAGATCTACATGATCTAGAGCGTGAGGTACAGCGCTACAAGAGAGAACCTCTAGATCAAGCAGGTCTAAACATAATTCATACAGACACGGTAGCAGATGCGGTAATTGGCTACCGCGTGAATATAGTCCTAGGAGAACGACCGCCCCCCATTGCACCTGAAGAAATCGACCTCCCCCGGCAAACCAGAGTAGTTCTGGCTCAATTACTTTCCGGCAGATGCAGCCGCCTTAATTCATACAGAGCTAGGATTGATGCCGACGTGCAAGATGTATGACCCGATTGTAACCAGGGACCGCACGATACACGTCACCTGTTTAACTGCCCGGCCAGACCCATTCGACTCAGACCCAGATCCCTGAATGTCGAGAGGATCAAGAAAATATATACCTTATGGGATCTTAGAGGGGGCCACCGTGGCGCAGTGGTAAGCATGTCCGCCTATAATGCTGAACGCCTGGGTTCGAATCCTGGCGAGACCATCAGACAAAATTTTCAGTGGTGGTTTTCCCCTCCTAATGCTGGCAACATGTGAGATCGACTCAGAACTTCGAGACGATCAAGAATATATATACCTTATGGGGTCATAGAGGAGGCCACCATAATGCAGAGGTAAGCATTTCCGCTTATAACTCTGAACGTTTGGGTTCGAATCCTGAAGAGACCACCAGAAAAACCTTTCAGCGGTGGCTTTCCCCTCCTAACATTTGTGAGGTACTATGCCATGTCAAACTTCTATCCAAAGAGGTTTCGCACTGCGCCACGCCGTTCGGACTCGGCTTTAAAAAGTAGGCCCCTTATCATTGAGCTGCACTCATTGATATATGAGAAGTATGCCCCTGTTCCTTAGTGGAATGTGCTCATGGGCAAAATTTGCAATTTACTTTATGGGGTCTTAGACGAATATTTCGAGGTGTTACAAACGGAATGACTAGATTAGTATACCCCCATCCTATGGTGGTGGGTATAAAAACCATCGCTATGATAGAGTCTTTCAATAAAATTTCTAATAAACTTCTTATTCACTTCTCCCCCCCCAATACCACTGTCCCCGAATGACTTCATATTTTTTAATATCCGCCAAATTCTATATGCCTTGTCGATGATTATCTTTACAATCCCATATCTTTATTTACAGGTAATGATGGTCTTATGATGGTCAAACAAATATATTCCAATAATGATTCGATTTGAGAATCATTAAAACTGAAACAGATCATTTGTCTTAAATGGAATTATGTTTGTCCCCCATATCATGCCTCATATGTTATGTTACTTCATCTTCCCATCTTTATTGGCTCCTGTTGAGTTAGCTTAAAAAAAATTATAAGAAATTAAAAACAATCATCAGATTATACACAACTCCCAGTGACTTTTTGTGTAATCAATGATTTCTTTTTTTTTGGACATCATTTATCATTTATGTTCGCTGTAGATATGTTTGACTAGTTACTGTTTTTAATGCCGGTCCTAAGTTTTTCTCATGCCACTTAGTTTGATGAGTTTCCTATAACAAACGAATGTTACAGACTGACTTTGTGGATTTTTATTGCTTTATTTGTTTAAAGCATGTTTTGGCAAAGAAATTAAAATTTATGAGGCATATTTTATAACTGAAAAGCATAAAATTATTCATATTTATTGTATTTGGAACTACAAGCCCAAACTGGTGCTTTATAGCCACACCATTTTAGAAAAAAAGACACACACACACACATACAGAAACATGTAAGTTGAAGTCTATAAATTATTTTATAAAATTTAAATTTGCAATATTTTTATACCCTCCACCATAAGATGGGGGGTATACTAATTTCGTCATTCTGTTTGTAACTACTCGAAATATTCGTCTGAGACCCCATAAAGTATATATATTCTTGATCGTCGTGAAATTTTATGTCGATCTAGCCATGTCCGTCCGTCTGTCCGTCCGTCCGTCCGTCCGTCCGTCTGTCTGTCGAAAGCACGCTAACTTCCGAAGGAGTAAAGCTAGGCGCTTGAAATTTTGCACAAATACTTCTTATTAGTGTAGGTCGGTTGGTATTGTAAATGGGCCATATCGGTCCATGTTTTGATATAGCTGCCATATAAGCCGATCTTGGGTCTTGACTTCTTCAGCCTCTAGAGTGCGCAATTCTTATCCGATTGGAATGGAATTTTGCACGACGTGTTTTGTTATGACATCCAACAACTGTGATAAGTATGGTTCAAATTGGTCCATAACCTGATATAGCTGCCATATAAACCGATCTTGGGTCTTGACTTCTTGAGCCTCTAGAGTGCGCAATTCTTATCCGATTGGAATGAAATTTTGCACGACGTGTTTTGTTATTATATCCAACAACTGTGCCAAGTATGGTTCAAATCGGTTCATAACCTGATATAGCTGCCATATACACCGATCTGGGGTCTTGACTTCTTGAGCCTCTAGAGTGCGCAAATCTTATCCCATTGGAATGAAATTTTGCACAACGTGTTTTGTTATGACATCCAACAACTGTGCCACGTATGGTTCAAATCGGTCCATAACCTGATATAGCTGCCATATAAACCGATCTTGGGTCTTGACTTCTTGAGCCTCTAGAGTGCGCAATTCTTATCCGATTGGAATGAAATTTTGCACGACGTGTTCTGTTACGATATCCAAAAACTGTGCCAAGTATGGTTCAAATCGGTCCATAACCTGATATAGCTGTCATATAAACCGATCTTGGGTCTTGACTTCTTGAGCCTCTAGAGGGCGCAATTCTTATCCAATTTGAATGAATTTTGGCACGTAGTATTTTGTTATGATATCCAACAATTGTGCCAAATATGGTTCAAATCGGTTCATAACCTGATATAGCTGCCATATAAACCGATCTGGGATCTTGACTTCTTGAGCCTCTAGAGGTCGCAATTATTATCCGATTTGCCTGAAATTTTGTACGACGGATTCTCTCATGACCATTAACATACGTGTTTATTATGGTCTGAATCGGTTTTTAGCCTGATATAGCTCCCATATAAATCGATCTCTCTATTATACTTCTTGAGCCCACAAAGGGCGCAATTCTTATTCGAATTGGCTGACATTTTACACAGGTCTCCAACGTATAATTTAATTGTGGTCCAAACCGGATCATATCTTGATATCGCTCTAATAGCAGAGCAAATCTTTTCTTATATCCTTTTTTTGCCTAAGAAGAGATGCTGGGAAAAGAACTCGACATATGCGATCCATGGTGGAGGGTATATAAGATTCGGCCCGGCCGAACTTAGCACGCTTTTACTTGTTATTATTAAATTAATTAGCGCTGTTTGTAGTAAGGCGTTGAATTTTTTCATCGGAAATCCCTTAAACCAAATAAAATTAGAACACTACTAAGAGGTAGTAAAATTGTGAGACTCTTTAAAAAGAAATGAGCTCTCCGGTAAAAAATGGCACTATTAACCTCAGAGGCCAACGTAGTTTAGATGTTAGCAAGTCCGCTTACAACATTGAACGCCTGTGTTTGAATCCTGGCGAGAACACGAGAAAAAATTTCAGCGGTGGTTTTCTCCTCCTAATACTGGCGAAATTTGTAAGGTACAATACCATGTAAAAATCAAAGAGGTGTCGCACTGCTGTTGCACTGCTTGAGACTCGGCTTTAAAAAGGAGTCCCCTTATCACTGAGCTTAAACTTGAATCGAACAGCACTCATGAGAAGTTTGCCCCTGTTCCATAATGGAATATTCATAGCCAAACTTGCATCTGCTTGCCATGCAACGAAGCCATACCAAAACTTCTCCCCAAAGAGGTGTCGTACTACGGCACGCTGTTCAAACTCGTGATCGTCTAATATGCCCCCTTGGGATGGTTTTGGTTTCGGGGCGACCCCCTTAGTAATTGCACCTAATTTTTAATATTCGATAGTCATATTCGTACTCTATTCTCGAATGATTTTCATTAGAGTTCCATATTGTTGGACAGATTAGATTTTAGGGCGGTCCTTTTGTTGCCCTTTTGGGCTTGGGACTGCGCTCTAGGTACTTGAATTGAATTTTTGACACCATAATCATATTCTATTACTTCCGAAAACATTTCTTTGGAGTTCCATATTGTACCGATCGGTCCACTGTGATTTTTGGCGGTACTTTTGGGGCGGTTTTGGAACTAGGACAGCTTCCTAGGTACTTGAACCCACTTTTAAATGTCATATTCATCTTCTACTCCCAAAAAACCTTTCATGTGAGTCCCATATATTCCTGATCGGTCCACTTTTGTTTTTGGGCGCCCCCTTTGGGTCGGTTTTGGGCCTGGGGCGGCGCTCTAGGTACTTGGATTAATTTTTTTGACACCATATTTATATTCTACTCCGAAAACCTTTCATTGGAGTCCTATATTGTCCCGATTGGTCCACTTTTTATTTTGGGCAGTAATCTTGGGGCGGCGCCCTAGGTGGTACTTGGATTAAATTTTTGACAAAATATACATATTCTACTCCCGAATACCTTTCATGGGAGCCTTGTATCGTGCCGATTGGTCCACTTTTTATTTTGGGCAGTAATCTTGGGGCGGCGCCCTAGGTACTTGGATTAAATTTTTGACAACATATTTGTATTCTACTCCCGAATACGTTTCATGGGAGTCCTGTATCGTGCCGATCGGTCCACTTTGTATTTTAGGCGGTACCCTTGGGGCTGCGTCCTAGGTACTTGGATTACATTTTGGACATCATATTCATATTCTACTCCCTAAAACCTTTCAGTTGGGTCCCATATTGTTCCGATCGGTCCACTTTTTATTTTGGGCGGTATCCTTGGGGCGGCGTCCAAGGCATTTGAATCCAATTTTTGACACGATATTCGTATTCTACTCTTGAAAACCTTTCATATTGTCCCGATCGGCTCACTTTGCTTTTTGGCGGTACTTTTGAGGCGGTGTTGATATTGAGACGGCTCCCTAGGTATTTGGATCCAATTTCAAATATCATATTCATACTCAACTCCCATACACCTTTCATTTGAGTCCCATGTATTCCCGATATGTCCACTTTTGATTTTATAGGCTAATTTTAGGGCGATTTTGGGTTAGGCCCCTTAAATACTTGGACCCAATTTTTAATATAAAACTCGTATTTAACTCCCAAATGCCTTTCATTTAAGTCCCATATTGTCCCAATCGGTAAATATGCCATGCTGGCGGTTTTAGGGGAGTAGGGAGGCCTCTCAAACACCGAATGAATAAATTTGTATGTCAGATTTGTATTGGGTTGCCCAAAAAGTAATTGCGGATTTTTTAAAAGAAAGTAAATGCATTTTTAATAAAACTTAGAATGAACTTTAAACAAATATACTTTTTTACACTTTTTTTCTAAAGCAAGCTAAAAGTAACAGCTGATAACTGACAGAAGAAAGAATGCAATTACAGAGTCACAAGTTGTGAAAAAATTTGTCAACGCCAATACTTCACTTCAAAATATTTTTCATTTGATGCCCATATTGCCCAAAGCGGTAAAAGTGTCGTGTTGGGTGGTGTTTTTGGGGGTGCTATCATTGACTAGAAAAGAAGTCTCTCTCATTGTGTCCGTTAAGAAAGGTCACAGTCTGATTGGAAAACAGCAGAAGCTGTCAAGGAAAAGGAAACTGTAGAACACATGATGTGTGTCCTGTGTCCTGCCCTGGCAAGAGGAAGGAAGAACTTTGGTTCCATCTTATTTTTTGTTGACTTGTCTGAGTTAAGGGGTTTGAAAATTATTAACTCTTAGGCTTTTTATAGCAATCTGACTGGTTCCCGTACAGTATGAACTAGAAGGCTTTTTCCTTCTCTTGTTCCTGTGGTTTTAAAATGGTCTACCTTATCTCATCCCAACCCTAACTAAACCTAAAATTAACCCTAACCTTACCATAACCCAATCCTGACTCTTACCTAATCATAACCCTAACCTAATTTCGATTTCTAACCTGACCCTAATCTAACCCTAACTTTACCTTAACCTAACACTAACCTTACCCTAACCTAACCCTAATCTAACCCAAACCTTACCCTAACCTAACCCTCATCGAACCCAAACCTTACCCTAACCTAATCCTAACCTAACCCTAACCTAATCCTATCCTAACCCTAACCTTACCCTAAGCTTATCCTAACCTAACCCTATCCTAACCCTAACTCTAACATAACCCTAACATAAACCTTACCTAAGCGTAATATAACCCTAATATAACTCTTACCTTACCCCTCATAAAACGTTAACCTAAACCTTACCTAACACTAACCTACTCCTAATTCTAACACAATCTTAACCCATACCTAATCAAAACCCTAACCTAATTTAAATTTCTAATCTAACTCTATCTTAACCGTAACCTAACCCTAACATAACCTAACTATAACCTTACTCTAACCTAACCCTAACCTAACCTAGCCCTTACTTAACCCCTACCTAACCCTCACCTAACCCTCACCTAACCCAGCCCTACCCTAACCCTTAAGTTACCCTAACCTAACCCTTACCCAAACCTTACCCTAACCTAACCTTTACCCTAACCTTACCCTAACCTAACCCTATTCTAACCCTAATATAACCCTAACATAAACATTACCTAAGCGTTATATAACCCTAATATAACTCTTACCTTACCATTTATAAAACTTTAACCTAAACCCTACCTAACCCTAACCTACTCCTAACCGTAACACAATCTTAACCCATACCTAATCAAAACCCTAACCTAATTTAAATTTCTAATCTAACTCTATCTTCACCGTAACCTAACCCTAACATAACCTAACTATAACCTTACTCTAACCTAACCCTAACCTAACCTAGCCCTTACTTAACCCCTACCTAACCCTCACCTAACCCAGCCCTACCCTAACCCTTAAGTTACCCTAACCTAACCCTTACCCAAACCTAACCCAAACCTAACCTTTACCCTAACCTTACCCTAACCTTACCCTAACCTAACCCTATTCTAACCCTAACATAACCCTAACATAAACCTTACCTAAGCGTTATATAAACCTAATATAACTCTTACCTTACCATTTATAAAACTTTAACCTAAACCTTACCTAACCCTAACCTACTCCTAGCCGTAACACAATCTTAACCCATACCTAATCAAAATCCTAACCTAATTTAAAATTCTAATCTAACTCAATCTTAACCGTAACCTAACCCTAACATAACCTAACTATAACCTTACTCTAACCTAACCCTAACCTAACCCTTACCCAAACCTAACCCTAACCTAACCTTTACCATAACCTTACCCTAACCCTAACCCTAACCCTAACCATAACCCTAACCCTAACCCTAACCCTAACCCTAACCCTAACCTTAACCTTAACCCTAACCCTAACCCTAACCCTAACCCTAACCCTAACCCTAACCCTAACCCTAACCCTAACCCTAACCCTAACCCTAACCCTAACCCTAACCCTAACCCTAACCCTAACCCTAACCCTAACCCTAACCCTAACCCTAACCCTAACCCTAACCCTAACCCTAACCCTAACCCTAACCCTAACCCTAACCCTAACCCTAACCCTAACCCTAACCCTAACCCTAACCCTAACCCTAACCCTAACCCTAACCCTAACCCTAACCCTAACCCTAACCCTAACCCTAACCCTAACCCTAACCCTAACCCTAACCCTAACCCTAACCCTAACCCTAACCCTAACCCTAACCCTAACCCTAACCCTAACCCTAACCCTAACCCTAACCCTAACCCTAACCCTAACCCTAACCCTAACCCTAACCCTAACCCTAACCCTAACCCTAACCCTAACCCTAACCCTAACCCTAACCCTAACCCTAACCCTAACCCTAACCCTAACCCTAACCCTAACCCTAACCCTAACCCTAACCCTAACCCTAACCCTAACCCTAACCCTAACCCTAACCCTAACCCTAACCCTAACCCTAACCCTAACCCTAACCCTAACCCTAACCCTAACCCTAACCCTAACCCTAACCCTAACCCTAACCCTAACCCTAACCCTAACCCTAACCCTAACCCTAACCCTAACCCTAACCCTAACCCTAACCTTAACCTAACCCTAACACATATTGCGTGCACGTCCTGCCCTGGTAAGAGAAAGAAGTTCCATATTCATTTCTTGTTTCTTTGTGGTCTTGAAATTTTTTAAATTTTCTCGGACAAAATTTCACAAAAAAAATAAATTCGAATATCTCCGAAACCAGTGGAGATATTGAAGATCTCAAAAGGACCTTTTTTATATTTATTTATTTTTTGAAGATCAGACCACAAATGAATACTCGGCAGCCCGAACAATTTTTCGAAATACCGATGTGACCAACCTTAAGGGCCTGCCAAAAGGCGCCCAGACAACCTAGGGCCTTGAAATTTTGCACACGATCTTGTTAACACAGCTCAGCTCTAACCATTTCAAATATCAAAGAGATGTAAAGGGTGATTTTTTTGAGGTTAGGATTTTCATGCATTAGTATTTGACAGATCACGTGGGATTTCAGACATGGTGTCAAAGAGAAAGATGCTCAGTATGCTTTGACATTTCATCATGAATAGACTTACTAACGAGCAACGCTTGCAAATCATTGAATTTTATTACCAAAATCAGTGTTCGGTTCGAAATGTGTTCAAATTTTGACAAATTTTGTTCAGCGATGAGGCTCATTTCTGGTTGAATGGCTACGTAAATAAGCAAAATTGCCGCATTTGGAGTGAAGAGCAACCAGAAGCCGTTCAAGAACTGCCCATGCATCCCGAAAAATGCACTGTTTGGTGTGGTTTGTACGCTGGTGGAATCATTGGACCGTATTTTTTCAAAGATGCTGTTGGACGCAACGTTACGGTGAATGAACACATTTCGAACCGAACACTGATTTTGGTAATAAAATTCAATGATTTGCAAGCGTTGCTCGTTAGTAAGTCTATTCATGATGAAATGTCAAAGCATACTGAGCATCTTTCTCTTTGACACCATGTCTGAAATCCCACGTGATCTGTCAAATACTAATGCATGAAAATCCTAACCTCAAAAAAATCACCCTTTATCTACCCGTTCTCACACGGCATATTTTTTTAGTTTCTCTCCCATTGTGCGTCGCCAAAAGACTGGTGATTCACCTTTTACGTCACCGGGGCTGGCCGGCATTTATCCAAGAATGTTGTAAGAGGCATTCGAAGGAGAACATATTTTTTACCAGTTTATTTTTTTCGATTTCCTCTCTCGGAAAAAGACCGGAGATTCACCTTTTACATCCCCGGGGCTTACCGGAATTTTCCTGGATTGTTGCAAGAGGCATTCGAGAGAGGGTTTTTATGGTTTTTATTTCGAAAGTAGAGAAGCTATAATAAAGTTTTCTTTCTCAAAGATCCACCTCAGCTTTGTATCCTTGATCCTTGTGGGATCTTCTTAATAGATTGAAGACAATGGGTGGTAGAGTTTGTGCATATGCAGACGATCTGGGTATTTTGGCCACCAAAAAAGTTTTTACTACTGTGTTGCAAGTCTGTGGGATCTGACGCCCAGAAAGTTTGCTCAATATGATTGGGGACTGCCAAATTTCTTGTTTACCTTACATCGCAAATAGCAAGGCCAATTATAATAATAAATAAGATGCTTGTTAAAAATGCATTTCAATGTTTTCATCTAAACAAAAGACTTAAGACACATGCTTAGCATTTAACCAAACCAAAGCCGTATTTTAAATATTTTTTTTTTCTCAAAACTGATAGTTGGTCTAAGAAACAACTTGTTTGACTACGACTTCTATGAATTTTCTCAATTTTTTGTTTTTAAACAACTTGCCACCAATTAAAAATCTCATATTTCCATGCCACACACGCTTTTAGGTTAAATCACTCACCCAGTGTGCACTTTTAATTACACCGCAACAAAAACAAAAAATGTTAAAGCTAACGAAAACAACAACAGCTGAACAAATTTTAAACTCATATCAACATAAGCATAAATTTAATATTTTAAGACTTAATTACACAGCAAGACAAGTGTTAAATGCAGTTCGCTTGAAGAATACGAAAGGAGTTAAACATATTTGTGCAACAGAATGGTGTTGGACATTTGTGTCAGTGTTATTATTAAGTTTTCTTAAGTTAATGGCACTAAAGTGATTAAAAATTATTATTAATTTCTAAGCTTAGGAAAAAAGTTGCCAAAAGAGTTGTACCCAAAACATGGTTATTTTAAAAGTATTTTATTTTTTTGATTTTTTTTTTTTTGGAAATTTTATAAGTTACAAAAACTTGTACAAATCGTTTTGAGGTGTTTTAGATTCATCAAAAACCTGTTGATATTTTGTTTTCATTCCATTTAGTATTGGTATTTAACTCCTTTTTTCTCCTAAGTGCGATTAAAGCCGTCGCCTTGTTCTCTATGCCAATGTGTGTGATTGATAACCGTTGAAAAGTCTTGTTAAAAATTGCAACATAACTTTTGGATTTGGTTGTTGTTTTTTTTTTGCAGTTTTAACGGCTATGGTATTTTGTTTTGATTTACCTGAATATTACATTAAGTGAACATAAATAGAGCGTTAGTGTTCATGTAAGGTTGTTAAAACACCAACAACGATGACGATGACGACGACTGTAGGAACAACTTCAACAAGAACAGCAACCATATCGACATTTTGGCTAAAACCAACATCGATATTTTCTCAATTATAACCCTCCACCATAGGATGGGGGGTATACTAATTTCGTCATTATGTTTGTAACACCTCGAAATATGCGTGTAAGACCCCATAAAGTATAGATATTCTTGATCGTCGTGACATTTTATGTCGATCTAGCCGTCCTTCCGTCTGTCCGTCCGTCCGTCTGTCTGTCTGTCCGTCCGTCCGTCTGTCTGTCGAAAGCACGCTAACTTCCGAAGGAGTAAAGCTAGCCGCTTGAAATTTAGCACAAATACTTCCTATTAGTGTAGGTCGGTTGGTATTGTAAATGGGCCATATCGGTCCATGTTTTGATATAGCTGCCACATAAACCGATCTTGGCTCTTGACTTCTTGAGCCTCTAGGAGGCGCAATTCTTATCCGATTTGAATGAAATTTTGCACGACGTGTTTTGTTATGATATCCAACAATTGTGTCAGGTACGGTTTAAATCGGTTTATAACCTGATATAGCTGTCATATAAACAGATCTTGGGTCTTGACTTCTTGAGCCTCTAGAGGGCGCAATTCTTATCCGATTTGAATGGAATTCTGCACGACGTATGTTGTTATGATATCCAACAACTGTACTAAGTATGTTGCAAATCGGTCCATAACCTGATATAGCTGTCATATAAGCCGATCTTGGGTCTTGACTTCTTGAGCCTCTAGAGTGCGCAATTCTTATCCGATTTGAATGAAATTTTGCACAACGTGTTTTGTTATGATATCCAACAACTGTGCCAAGTATGGTTCAAATCGGTCTATAACCAGATATAGCTGTCATATAAACAGATCTTGGGTCTTGACTTCTTGAGCCTCTAGAGGGCGCAATTTTTATCCAATTGGAATGGAATTTTGCACGACGGGTTTTGTTACGATATCCAACAACTGTGCTAAGTATGGTACAAATCGGTCCATAAGCTGATATAGCTGCCTTATAAGCCGATCGGGGGTCTTGACTTCTTAAGCCTCTAGAGGGCGCAATTCTTATCCGAGTTGAATGAAATTTTGCACGACGTGTTTTGTTATGATATCCAACAACTGTGCCAAGTATGGTTCAAATCGGTTTATAACCTGATATAGCTGTCATATAAACCGATCTTGGGTCTTGACTTCTTGAGCCCCTAGAGGGCGCAATTCTTATCCGATTTGAATGAAATTTTGCACGACGTGTTTTGTTATGATATCCAACAACTGTGCCAAGTATGGTTTAAATCGGTTTATAACCAGATATAGCTGTCATATAAACAGATCTGGAGACTTGACTTCTTGAGCTTCTAGAGGGCGCCATTCCAATCCGATTTGAATGAATTTTTGCACGTGTTTTGTTGTGATATCCAATAACAGTATGGTTCAAATCGGTTTGTAACTTCATATAGCTGCCATATAAACCGATCTTGGGTCTTGACTTCTTGAGCCTCTAGAGTGCGCAATTCTTATCCGATTGGAATGAAATTTTGCACGACGTGTTTTGTTATGATATCCAACAACTGTGCCAAGTATGGTTCAAATCGGTCTATAACCAGATATAGCTGTCATATAAACAGATCTGGAGACTTGACTTCTTGAGCTTCTAGAGGGCGCCATTCCTATCCGATTTGGCTGAAATTTTGCATGACGTATTTTATTCTAACTTTCAACAACTGTGTCGAATATGGTTCAAATCGGTTCATAACCTGATATAGCTGCCATAAAACCGATATGGTATCTTGATTTCTTGAGCCTCTAGAGTTCGCAATTATTATCCGATTTGCCTGAAATTTTGTCTGACCCTCATCCCCTCATGAGCATCAACATACGTTTTTATTATGGTCTGAATCGGTCTATAGCCCGATACAGCTCCCATATAAATCAATCTCTCTGACATTTTACACAGGTCTCCTATATAGAATTTAATTGTGGTCCGAACCGGACCATATCTTGATATCGCTCTAATAGCAGAGCAAATCTTTTCTTCTATCCTTGTTTGCCCAAGAAGAGATGCCGGGAAAAGAACTCGACAAATGCGATCCATGGTGGAGGGTATATAAGATTCGGCCCGGCCGAACTTATCACGCTTTTACTTGTTTTTTGTACTCAATTTTTAGATTTTTAAAGCAATTTTTCAAACGCCAGGCATTTGAAATGGTTTGGATTATCATGGGGCAAAATGGGGTCTAGTCTACGATAAAGTCTTTGACTTGTTGGCGTTTGAACAACCAACTAATTGGCAGTTTTTTGTTGTTCTTGGCATTTTTTGTTTTTTTTTCCCAACAAAGTGTAGGTTTTCAAGTAATGTTTTATTTTTAATTTATGGTTGTTTGTATAGCACATACATTTCAAGGTTGTTAAACGACTTTGCTGGAAAACCATAACGGAATGTATTTAAAAATAAACGTTAAATGAAAATCTAATTTTATTTCATAGCTCAAAGGCTTAAAATAAAATGTTTTTCAAACTTTAAGAGGATTTTTGTTTAGTGATTTTCCATAGCATTATGAGCAACGTTTCAAAACCATCCTGTCATAATAGAAACCCCATACACATATTTGCCACCTAACATTTCGCACATAATAGTAACGCTACCGTTTCTCAAAGAATATCATATTTCGTTTGATATCTGTAGGCAAATCACTATGCATGCAAAATAAAAAAACCTCATGCTTTAGACAAATCAGTATGTAATAACTAGTTTCATATGGCTTCACTTTGACATACTGTGATTTACAGTGTCTCTGTACATTCATATGGCAGCAAGTTGAATAAAATTTATTTACTTTTTAATAGTAATTGTTGTATGCATAAAAATTTTACAAGCTTTAAAAGCGACAGAACAAATAAGTACCAAGTTCGTGTCCTAAGTCTTTTGTTTTTGTTTTTTTTTTCCTATTTCGCTGTGCTCTCTGTCACCAGCGACAATATCTCAAATCAGACAGTTAAAATAACAAGTTGTTGTTTTTGATATATTGCCCATATTTGCCGAATGACTTTCGTAAGCGTTTAAAATGCAAACCTGACTGTTGCCAGTGCATTTAAATCGTATTAGAAAAAAAAACAACGACAAGTAGCTCGGCGATCCTTTAAGACAATTTGCATTTTAAAAATTTTTATATGCTGCAGCATTTAGAAGATCTCGAGGCAATGCATTAAGCTTTGGCGTTATAACATTGCAAGTCGACAATCTCCGAGTCATTTGGTATTATCTTAGTTAGCTTTAGTACCCCTTCCTTTGGAAAATGGTAGTTTAAGTACCTATGTCAAAACGCAGTTTTGGTATACTACCTTGGGAAGAGAGTAGCTTTCCCAAAGCAAAGGGCAGTTTAAGTAACTTTGGCAAAAGGTAGTTTTTGTACCCTTTCCTTTGGCAAAGGGTAGTTTAAGTAATTTTGGCAAAAGTTATTTTTGTCCTCTGTTCTTTCCCAAAGGAAACCACATTTGTTATTCAAAACAGCAAAAATGTTTGCTTAAACAGCAGTTTTTGTCTAATGAAAATGGGAAAGCAGACTTTAATGCTGTTTCAGCAAACAAAGGGGCTGCTGTAGTAGCAAACATCTCTTACTGCTATTGCAACTAACAAAATCTGTTGTATATATATTCTCGATCATCTCGACATTTTGAGCCATGACCGTCCGTCCATCTGGGCAAGCAGACATTACTGCTGTTTCAGCAAACAAAGGGGCTGCTGTAGTAGCAAACATTTTGTACTGCCATTTCAACTAACAAAATCTACAGCAGATTTTCCAAATATTGCCCATGAACATTCCACTAAGGAACAGGGGCAAACTTCTCACATATCAGTGAGTGCAGTCCGATTCAAGCTCAATGATAAGGGGCCTCCTTTTTATAACCAAATCCGAACGGCGTGCCGCAGTGCGACACCTCTTTGGAGAGAAGTTTTACATGGCATAGTACCTCACAAATGTTGCCAGCATTAGGAGAGGAAAACCACCGTTGAATTTTTTTTTTCTGATGGTCTCGCCAGGATTCGAACCCAGGCGTTCAGCGTCATAGGCGGACATGCTAACCTCTGAGCTACGGTGGGAAATTCTGAGTCGAATTGGTCATGTCCGTCCGTCCATCTGTTGAAATCACGACAGCGGTCGAAAGCGTAAAGCAAGCCGCTTGAAATTTTGCACAGATACTTAATATTGATGTAGGTCGTTGGGACATGCAAATGGGCCATATCGTTTGAGATTTAGATATAGCTCCTATATAAACCGATCTCTCGATTTGACTTCTTTAACCCCTGGAAGCCGCAATATTTGTACGATTTGGCTGAAATTTTACACATAGTATACTGTTATGACTTTCAACAACTGTACGGTCCAAATCGGTCCTTAACCTGATATAGTTCCGATATAAACTTATCTCCATATTCGAGTTCTTGAGCCCCTGGAAGCCTCAATTTTCATCTGATTTGGCTGAAATTGTGCATGTTGTTGAAAGTTATTACAGAACACTGTTATCACTTTCACCAACTGTAAAAAGTGATATGGCTCCCATATAAACCGGTCGCCCGATTTGACTTCTTGAGGCCTTACAAGCTGCAATTTTTGTCCGATTTGGCTAAAATTTTGCATTCGGCGTTTTGCTCTGACTTCCACCAAATGCGCTGAGTACGGTCCAAATCGGTCTATAACCTGATATAGCTTCCATATAAACCGGCCGATTTGACTTCTTGAGGCATTACACGCTCCAATTTTTGTCCGATTTGGCTGAAATTTTGCATGCAGTGTTTCGTTCAGACTTCCACCAAATGTGCTAAGTACGATTCAAATCGGTCTATAACATGATAAAGCTCCCATATGATCCGATCTCCCAATTTAACTTCTTAAGCCCCTGAAAGCCTCAATTTTAATCCGATTTGCCTAAAATTTGTCACATAGTGTTCTGTTAGGACGTCCAACAATTGTGCCAAGTACGATCCAAATCATCGGTAAAGAACCTGTTATAGCTCCCATATTAACCTATCTCCCGATTTGATTTCTTGAGCCGTTGGAAGCCTCAATTTTCATCCGATTTGGCTGAAATTTTGCATGCAGTGTTTTGTTATGACTTCCAACAATTGTGCCAAGTACGGTCTGAATCGGTCTATAACCTGATATAGCTCCCATGTAAACTGATCTCTCGATTTAACTTCTTGAGCCCCTGAAAGCCTCAATTTTAATCCGATTTGGTTGAAATTTTGCACAACCTGATTTAGTTTCCATATCAACCGATCGACGATTTGACTTCTTGAGATCGTACAAGCCGCAATGTTTGTCCGATTTGGCTGAAATTTTATGTTATGACCCTCAACAACTGTGCCAAGTACGGTCCAAATCGGTCTATAACCAGATATAGCTACCATATTTGAGCAGAATCAATGGTGGTGGGTTCCCAAGACTCGGCCCGGCCAAACTCATAATTAAGCAGCAGTCATTTTCAGCAAACAACAGACTTTTCAGCAGTAAGCCTGCTACTCTGAAATTGCAGAACTACTGATGTAATAGCAGAACTACTGCTACAAAAACAGCAGTACACTTTCCTTTGGGAAAGTGTAGTTTTAGTACCCTCTTCTTTGGAACAGGGTAGTTTTAGTGCCCTTTCCTTTGGCAAAGGGTAGTTTTAGTACCCTCTTCTTTGGGACAGGGTAGTTTTAGTACCCTTTTCTTTCGGAAAGGGTAATTTTAGGACCCTTTTCTTTGGGAAAAGGTAGCTTTAGTACACATTTCTTTGGGAAAGGGTAGTTTATGTACCCTTTCCTTTAGGAAAGGATAGAGTTTGTACCTTTCCTTAGGCAAAGGGTAGTTTTAGTACCCTTTCCTTTTTTAAAGAGTAGTTATAGTACCCTTTCCTTTTTTAAAGAGTAGTTATAGTACCCTTTCCTTTGGGAAAGGGTAGTTTTAGTACCCTTTCCTTTGGGGAAGGGTAGTTGTAGTACCCTTTCCTTCGGGAAAGGGTAGTTTTAGTACCCTTTCCTTTGGAAAAGGGTAGTTTTAGTGCCCTTTAATTTTTTAAAGAGTAGTTTTAGTACCCGTTCCTCTGGCAAAGGATTGTTTTGGTATCCTCTCCTTTATGAAAGGGTAATTTTAGTACCCTCTTCTTTGAGAAAGGTTATTTTGGGTACCCTTTCCTTTGGAAAAGGGTGGTTTTAGTACCCTTTCCTTTGGAAAAGGGTGGTTTTAGTACCCTTTCCTTTGGCAAAGGGTAATTTTAGTATCCTTTCCTTTTGCAAAGGGTAGTTTTAGTACCCGTTATTTTGGGAAATGGTAGTTTTTGTACACTTTCCTTTCGGAAAGGGTAATTTTAGTTCCCTTTCTTTTCGCAAAGGGTAGTTATTGTACCCTTTCCTTTCGGAAAGGGTAATTTTAGTTCCCGTTCTTTTGGAAAAGGGTAGTATTAGTACCCTTTCCTTTGGGAAAGGGTTGTTTTAGTACCCTTTCCATTGGGAAAGGATAGTTTTTGTACCTTTCCTTATGGAAAGGGTAGCTTTAGTAACCTTTCCTTAGGCAAAGGGTAGTTGTAGTACCCTTTCCTTTATTAGGGAGTAGTTATAGTACTCTTTCCTCTGGCAAAGGGTATCTTTAGTACCCTTCCCTTTGGGAAAAGGTGGTTTTAGTACACTTTCCTTTGACAAAGGGTGATATTTGTATTCTTTCCTGTGGCAAAGGGTAGTTTTAGTACCCGTTATTTTGGGAAAGGGTAGGTTTTGTACTCTGTCCTTTGGGAAAGGGTAGTTTTAGTACCCTTTCCTTTGGAAAGGGTAGTTTTAGTACCCGTTCCATTAAGAAAGTGTAATTGTAGTACCCTTTCAAAGGAAGGGAACTCCCTTTCTCTTTGGAATGGGGTGGTTTTGGTACCCTTTCCTTTGGGAAGGGGTGGTTTTGGTACTCTTTCCTTTGGAAAAGCGCAGTTATAGTACCCTCTCCCTTAGGGAAGGGTAGTTTTAGTACCCTTTCCTTTGGGAAAAGGTAGTTTTAGTACCCTTTCCTTTGGGAAAGGGTAGTTTTAGTACCCGTTCCATTGAGAAAGTATAATTGTAGTACCCTTTCAATTGGGAAAGGGTAGGTCTTAAAGGAAAGGGTAGTTTTGGTACTCTGTCTATTGGGAAAGGGTGATTTAAGTAACCTTTTTTTGGGAAAGGGTAGTTTAAGTACCTTTTCTTTTGGCAAAGGGTAGTTTTAGTACCCTCTCCTTTGAGAATATGTAGATTTATCACCCTTTCATATGGGAAAGGGTAGTTTTAGTACCCTTTGCTTTGGAAGAGGGTAGTTTAGGTACCCTTTTCTTTGGCAAAGAGTAGTTTATATTCCCTTTCTTTTGGGAAAGCCTAATTTTTGTACCCTTTGCTTTTGAAAATAGTAGTTTTAGTAACTTTTCCTTAAGATTTTTGTTTCGTTTGTAATACAATTGTATATTTATTGAAATTTTCTGCAAATCTTCTGTCTTTCCATCATTTAGAAATTGTTTTTTTCCCCCTCCACATTATAACGAAATACCAAACAACCCACTAGAAATCTACAAAAAAAAAAGTGTTTTATGTGATTTGACATAAGACATTTAACGCCTTCGATGTCTGTTCCATGGTGCCGCTAATTGAAACACTTAGAGTACCCAAGTGAAACGAAGCACAAAAAATCACAAATCTATCTCTCTGTAAGGAGCTTAACGTAAAGAATTTTGTTCCAGACATTTTTATGTACATAACCATAACTGCAAAATTTACAATTATTGCCTTCAATACATTTGAGCTTGTAGATTTTTACAGCCTCTCGTGTGGTGGACAATTGTTGAGAGTTCTTTTTGCTATGTGTCCCGGCAAACTGTGTGTGAAAAAGTAACATACAGTAATATAACGCCTTATGGCCTAGAACATTAGCCAAAGGAAATGGCAAATGAGTGTGAGTGCAACAAAGGTGGTGGACTACGACAACTGAGAGGTGAGCTACTATTAGTTATGGTACATAGAGGGCAGGTTATATTAAAAAATAGTGGAAAAAAATAGATTTTTGATAAATGAGGTTTTTTTCAATAGAATTGATAAGCTATTGGGTTGCCCAAAAAGTAATTGCGGATTTTTTAAAAGAAAGTAAAAGCATTTTTAATAAAACTTAGAATGAACTTTAATCAAATGTACTTTTTTTACACTTTTTTCTAAAGAAGAAAGAAAGTCATTACAGAGTCACAAGCTGTAAAAAAATTTGTCAACGCCGACTTTATGAAAAATCCGCAATTACTTTTTGGGCAACCCAATATTTAGCAAAATTAGGCCAGCGAACTTCGCTCCCATTGTACCCATAACATCGAGGTTTAATTTTCGACTTTATTCTCAATCGTCGTAGTATTTTACAGTGATTTTGCCCTAATTTGCCTGGTTTAGAAAAGTAAAAATATTTTTTGTCACCACCATAGATTTTTTCCTTGCTAGCCATACCTTCTCCAATTTTAACATTTTTCCTGTTATGACTGTTTGGAATGTCGCATAGTGTTTGACAAAAACTTTGTATCAACCACCGTTCTTAGACGTAAATTCAAGAAAAATTACATAAATGTTTGCAACAAGAAGTAGTTGTAGGGAGACAACGACAATGAAGCCAAAGTAAAAAATTAAAGCATTAAAAATATCACTTGTTGAACAACACCACTAAAAAATCATTACCAAAGATATTTCACCATTAACATCATCAACGCCAACAACACAAAATGCATCTCCACCACCACCAACAACATCTGTGGATTCTATACAAAAGTACGCCATGTGTAAATAAATAGAGATGTCGATATGAACAATTTGGGGAAGAAATAAGGAAGGGAAGTGTGAGCCTTCGTTTATTTTCCAATGGAAGTTAAAAGAAATGTAGCAAATACGAAGGCATGAATATCTCTGTTACTCTTAGTGTGTCCTTCACTATAGGGCAATAGGGCAAGGCAATCTTGATGTGGTAATTTTTAAATTCTGTTTGACAGAAATTTTTGCGAAACGCAGTGCAATAGTACGAAGGCTAAGAAAAATTGACAAATTTTTAGAAAACTGTTTAGAGAAGACTGGTGGCCAGTAGGTTAGAATGTCAGCCTGTGAGGCTGGAAGCATGGGTACGAATCCTGACGACACATCAGGAAAAAACAAGTTCGGCCGGCCCGAATCTTATATACCCTCCACCATGGTCGCATTTGTCGAGTTCTCTTCCCGGCATCTCTTCTTAGGCAAAAAAGGATATAAGAAAAGATTTGCTCTGCTATTAGAGCGATATCAAGATATGGTCCGGTTTAGACCACAATTAAATTATATGTTGGAGACCTGTGTAAAATGTCAGCCAATTCGAATAAGAATTGCGTCCTTTGGGGGCTCAAGAAGTAAATGGGAGCTGTATCGGACTATAGACCAATTCACACCATAATAAACACATATGTTGATGGTCATGAGAGAATCCGCCGCACAAAATTTTAAATCGGATAATAATCGCGACCTCTAGATGCTCAAGAAGTCAAGACCCAAGATCGGTTTATATGGCAGCTATATCAGGTTATGGACCGATTTAAACCATACTTGGCACAGTTGTTGGATAGCATAACAAAACACGTCGTGCAAAATTTCATTCCAATCGGATAAGAGTTGCACACTCTAGAGGCTCAAGAAGTCAAGACCCAAGATCGGTTTATATGGCAGCTATATCAAAACATGGACCGATATGGCCCATTTACAATACCAACCGACCTACACTAATAAAAAGTATTTGTACAAAATTTCAAGCGGTTAGCTTTACTCCTTCGGAAGTTAGCGTGCTTTCGACAGGCAGACGGGCGGACATGGCTAGATCGACATAAAATGTCGCGACGATCAAGAATATATATACTTTATGGGGTTTCAGACGAATATTTCGAGTAGTTACAAACAGAATGACGAAATTAGTATACCTCCCATCCTATGGTGGAGGGTTTAAAAATGTCAACGGTGGTTGTCCCCTCACTAATACTTGCGACATTTCTAAGCTACTCAGCTGGGGTAGCATCGCATTGGGGCACGCTATTCGGTCTCATCACTAAAATGGAGGACTCTTGTCATAGAGCATAAACAATAATGAGAGAGGTATACCCGTTGTTCCTTAATGCCATGTATTTGGAGAAATTTCCATCTTACTTAGAGGAGACTTGGGCAGATTGCATATGACTACCCATTCATAGAAAAAATTTACGACATTGTCATTAGGTCAGGTTAGGTTGAAAAACGGGTGCAGATGTTAATGTGCCCCATGTCACTATAAACATACACATAAGCCAGTAATCGGTTTGTTGTGCGCTTAATCGATGCAGATTGGGCCATCCTTAGAGAAGGTGTTTATCTCCTTCTTACACTGCACGTGACCTTACCATCCTGGCTGTTGTTGCCCTTATGATCATTTCACTGTCCGTAAAGATATTCGCACTCGACGTCCTCTCGATAGTCCACACCACCTCACGCATTCCGTGATCGCCCGGATCGTCGCCTGCAGCACCGTATTATAATCAGGCAGTCTAAAACAGATCTCAGTCCATGGGTTTTCAATGTAGATCCCCAGGCCCACTCTGTCCCCTAGCTTTGACCAATCCGTGTAACATGATCCAAGACTGTGCCACTGGCAGCAGTGCCTCGCACTCGACCTCAAGTGCCGTCTTGAGTATCCGATCAGAAAACTCTTCCCTTCCTTCTAGGTTCCCTATCGTCGCCTCGATTATACTGCAATGGTATGAGCATTGTCATTACGTTAACGACTTTATTTGTGAAGTCTTTGCAACAAATTTGTCAGACAGTTGTCCGCTTCTACAAGAAAAATCGGCACGAGAACAACTCCGAATGGCTGTAGAAAAGTAAAATTTGAAGAGCATCCAATCATTTAAGTTACCGTCATTACTAAGGAGCCGAACTACCTCAAGACTTGAAGACTCAAAACTTGAATATACTTGAAAGTCTTGTAGGAGACGAAGGTACTTTTCATGATCAAACCCGGCAAAACAAGTTATGCCGCATCAAAGCCTATAGTTGACACCATGATTAAGACTAGGACACATGCATGCCAGAGTCTAAATGCGTTCGGTAGAAACAACCCGGCACGATGTTCTGCAAAAGATAGACAAATCTTTCGCTGTTAAGACATATACTCTGGCAAAGGGGATTTTGACATTGTAAAGGCCGAAATAAGGACCGATGAGGTGCTCCTGCATGTCCAACTTCCAGTTGCCATTACACACACTGCGGAAGTCCCTCTCTCTACTTCCAGCGCTATGTCAAAGAACTGACGTTGCAGTGACCAGTCAGTGCATCTTCCAGCAGTCTGAAGACAAGTTTCGGTCAGGATAAGCGACGTCCTGTTCGACAAAATATTTGGCCCCAGGGCTTTTGTCAAACTGGAATTCACCAGTCCATGCTTCATTTACAAGGTCATCCTAGAAGGTATTCACCCTAACCCAAGTGAGTGTTCACACAGGGAAGAGCTCACTGCTTCCATAGCACGATATGGGTTAACCAGCAATCCATTTCTGACCAGCTGGTCAGCCGCTTCGGTCTTCGCTTCGGGCTAGGAACCCAGCGAAGCCGCATAGGCTTCAACATCTTAGGTTAGGTTTAAGGGGCTGTCTGCCATCAGAGTGAAAAGCATCCACTCTAGCAAAAGCAAGCACAGGGGAGGTTAGCTTAGGTTAGGTTTAAGTGACAGTCTGCCATCAAACTCACTTAAATGTTTTCGTCTATTGTGATACCACGGAAATAGGAGAAGGAAGATGCCTTCTAGTTCTTACCTTCAACATAGTTCTAAGAAGCTCTTCGCATCTTTTTAACAGACTCGAATTCCAGTAGTCGTCATAGCCCTCAATGCATCCTGACTGTGCGCTTATATGGCTTGGAAAGAGTTTAAGGTACTGCTTCGCTTCTAACTGCGCCCGGATTCGAACCCAGGCGTTCTGCGTCATAGGCGGACATGCTCGCCTCTGCGCTGCGGTGGCCTTCGGCCTATATGACAGTGCAAACTGTACCGACCCCGGATCGGAGTCTAAGTCGGAATCGGAGAGCACTTCGGAGTCGAGGCAAACCAAAGTCCGACTCCGACCTCAAAAACTCGACTTCGATCGATTCCGCAGCCCTGATCTGATATGCGTAAACCGGTATATTGGTCTATATGGCAGCTATATCTAAATATGGTCCGATCTGAACCCGGGCTGCGGAGTCTAGCCCTCGACTCCGAAAAGGAGCACTGGAGTCGTACTATTAAGCCGGAGTCGGAGAGCGGTTCGGTCTGATCTGATATGCCTAAGCCGGCATATCGGTCTATATGACACTTATATCCAAATATGGTCCGATCTGAACCCGGGCTGCGTAGTCTAGCCCTTGACTCCGAAAAGGGATCACTGGAGTCGTACTATTAAGCCGGAGTCGGAAAGCGGTTCGGTCTGATCTGATATGCCTAAACCGGCATATCGGTCTATATGGCAGTTATGTCTAAATATGGTCCGATCTGAACCCGGGCTGCGGAGTCTAGCCATCGACTCCGAAAAGGAGCACTGGAGAGTTAAGCCGGAGTCGGAGAGCGGTTCGGAGTCGAGGCAAGCGTGCTCAACTCCGAACCAAAATCCGACTCCGGCTTAATAGTCCGACTTCGACTCCGACCCCAAAAACCGGACTCCGGTTGACTCTGCAGCCCTGTTCTGAACAATATTAAGGTCAGACGTCGGGAGGCTTAAAACAACTCAAAGTTTCTTATTTCATCAAAAATGGACAATAAATGCCTCTGCTACGGATTCAAGACCCTAAACCGGCATATCGGTCTCTTTGACAGATATATGTAAATATGGTCCGATATGGGACATATTCGGTTTGAATATCGGGGTCTTTAGTACAACTTTCTGTTTCAAATTTCAGCGCAATCGGAAAGAAATGCGGCTTTTACCAACTTTTTTTTTTCAGTGTAGAGGCATAGAATGGAAAATCATTAGGGTTTATGCGAGTAGCAAGGAGTTCCTGAAATGGATTTTTCGAGATTATGTTTCACTGCATTACTATTGCCTTCTAGGTATACTCAGAAAGGCATAGGGCGAACTTATGCACCCTACTTCCAGTCTAGCATTCTCTGGGCTAATAAAAGCAAGAGTTTTTCATGTTTCCCCCAACTGACATCCCTAATGCATATGAGTGAAAAGTAGAGGTGTCGCCCATAATGTCGAGGTGGAAGGATTTCGTTCAACTGGAAGTGTTAAACAATTATTATGCTGATTTCTGTTCATTCCTTTTTTTCAACTTCTTCTCACTCTTGGCCTTTAAGCCATTGGAGCTAAAACAGTTTGAAAGCATACCAACGTACATACACCATTTTTCCACATACATACATTCATACATACATATGAGGCAATGTAGTGAATATGCAACAACACATCAATAACAACATCAGACAGCAAATATGTCCTTTAGATTTTTGCTTTGTCGTCTGGATGATGTGTAGATGGGTTTGTATTGGTGTTGAAGTTGATGTTGATGTTGGTGTCAGTGTCGGGGTTCTGTTGCACTCTTGCATGGCTAGCTGAAGCTTTAGCCGGCTAACTGACTGACTGGCTGGCTGGTTTAGTGTTAATGGCTGGATATTATGTTGAGTCTTCAAAAGTTTATGATGATTACCACGAAATTTGATAACAAATGTTATAAATTTCAAAATGTATGCATGAATGAATCCTATAACTTAGGTGTTTAGATATCTGTTATATTCCTGCCTTGCTCTCTCACTCTCTTCAGTTTGATCACATTTCAGTGTTATGCATGCAGTTCTTCGTGAAGAGTTCTCAGGGTGTTATTTGTTGGTGTTGCTGCTGCTGCTGCTGCTGTTGCCTGCGTACGATATACAGGACCTAGGTGGAGAGGTAGTGGAAATATTTCTTAAATTGAAATTTAAGACTTCAAGGGCTATAAATTTGAACCAGTTTTTTCCTTCGTTGAGCTTATGATTGCTAACCAGAACAATGGTTAAAAAGGCAAAGAGTAAAGTCTGAGGGTAAATGTAAATAAAGCAATAAAAATTGGTTTTAGCACAAAATGTTTGGCAGTATTATATTCGTAAATCTTGAGACATTGTGTGACAAGGACTAAAGCCGATTTAGACAAAACTTAACATGGATGTTTGAAGTCGTAACAAAACAACACTTGCATAATTTCATTCAAATCGGATAACTATTGCGATTTCCAGGGCCTCAAGACGTCAAATCGGCAAATATTGGGTTGCCCAAAAAGTAATTGCGGATTTTTCAAAAAGAAAGTAAATGCATTTTTAATAAAACTTAGAATGAACTTTAATCAAATATACTTTTTTTTGCACTTTTTTTCTAAAGCAAGCTAAAAGTAACAGCTGATAACTGACAAAAGAAAGAATGCAATTACAGAGTCACAAGCTGTGAAAAAATTTGTCAACGCCGACTATATGAAAAATCCGCAATTACTTTTTGGGCATCCCAATAGGTTTATATGGGAGATACTTGACATGGCAAATTGCAAATTTTTCCCATGAACATTCCACTAAGGGACAGGGGCAAACTTCTCACATATCAATGAGTGCAGTCCGATTCAAGTTTTTTAAGCTCAATGATAAGGGGCCTCCTTTTTATAGCCGAGTCCGAACGGCGAGCCGCAGTGCGACACCTCTGTGGAGAGAAGTTTTACATGGCATAGTACCTCACAAATGTTGCCAGCATTAGGAGGGGAAAACCACCGCTGAAAATTTCTTTCTGATGGTTTCGCCAGGATTCGAACCCAGGCGTTCAGCGTCATAGGCGGACATGCTAACCCCTGCGCTACGGTGGCCTCCATACTTGACTTGACATGGTTGTTGAAAATCGTAACAGAACACTACCTACTTTCAGACAGATCGGACAACACTTGCGGTTTCCAGGGGCTCAAGATGCTAAACCGGCAAATCGGTTTAAATGAGAGCTACATTAATCAATAGACCGCTTTTGATCGTTCTTAGCGCAGTTGGTGATAGTCATAGCAAAAACAAGTAAAAGCGTGCTAAGTTCGGTCGGGCCGAATCTTACATACCCTCCACCATGGATCGCATTTGCGGAGTTCTTCTCCCGGCATCTCTTCTTAGGCAAAAAGGGATATAAGAAAAGATTTGCTCTGCTATTAGAGCGATATTAAGATAGGGTCCGGTTTGGACCACAATTAAATTATATGTTGGAGACCTGTGTAAAATATCAGCCAATTGGAATAAGAATTGCGCCCTTTGGGGGCTCAAGAAGTAAAATAGAGAGATCGATTTATATGGGAGCTGTATCGGGCTATAGACCGATTCAGATCATAATGAACACGTATGTTGATGGTCATGAGAGGATCCGTAGTACATAATTTCAGGCAAATCGGATAATAATTGCGACCTCTAGAGGCTCAAGAAGTCAAGACCCAGATCGGTTTATATGGCAGCTATATCAGGTTATGGACCGATTTGAACCATACTTGGCACAGTTGTTGGATATAATAACAAAACACGTCGTGCAAAATTTCATTCCAATCGGATAAGAATTGCGCACTCTAGAGGCTCAAGAAGTCAAGACCCAAGATCGGTTGATATGGCAGCTATATTAGGTTATGGACCGATTTGAACTATACTTGGCACAGTTGTTGGATATCATAACAAAACACGTCGTGCAAAATTTCATTCCAATCGGATAAGAATTGCGCACTCTAGAGGCTCAAGAAGTCAAGACCCAAGATCGGTTTATATGACAGCTATATCAGGTTATGGACCGATTTAAACCATACTTGGCACAGTTGTTGGATATCATAACAAAACACGTCGTGCAAAATTTCATTCCAATCGGATAAGAATTGCGCCCTCTAGAGGCTCAAGAAGTCAAGACCCAAGATCGGTTTATATGGCAGCTATATCAAAACATGGGCCGATATGGCCCATTTACAATACCAACCGACCTACACTAATAAGAAGTATTTGTGCAAAATTTCAAGCGGCTAGCTTTACTCCTTCGGAAGTTAGCGTGCTTTCGACAGACAGACGGACGGACGGACATGGCAAGATCGACATAAAATGTCGCGACGATCAAGAATATATATACTTTAGGGGGTCTCAGACGAATATTTCGAGTAGTTACAAACAGAATGGCGATATTAGTAAACCCCCCATCTTATGGTGGAGGGTATACAGACTCGTGCAGAATTTCAGCCAAATCGGCTCACAATTGTGACTTCCAGCGGCTAAAGATGTCAAATCGGGAGATCGGTGTATATGGGAGCTATATCAAGTTATAGACCTATTTAGACCGTACTTGGCACAACTTGCAAAATTTCAGTCAAATCGGATAACAATTGCGGCGCCCAGAGGTTCAATACGCCAAATCGGGAGATCGATTTATGTGGGAGCTATATCAGGTTATAGGCCGATATGGACCATATTTGCCAAGGGTGTTTGAAGTCATGAAAAAACACTACATGCAAAATTTCAGCCAAATCGGTTTACAATGGCGGTATCCAGAGGCTCAAATCGGGTGATCGGTATATAGGGAAGATATATCAAGTTCTAGACCGATTTGAATCATATTTACCACGGATGTATGAGTCATGAAAAAACACTACGAACAAAATTGCAGCCAATTCAGATAACAATTGCGGTTTCCAGGGGTCCAAAGTATACAATACTGATATCGGTGTATATGGGAGCTTTAGCTGATTTAGATCATACTTGGTCCCTTGATCCTGATTTAGATTATACTTGGCAAAACCAAACACCGCTAGCAAATGCGGCTCTCGGCGCTCAAGAAGGCAAGCCGAAGTACACACAATGACAATGGTGAGGCCCCAGTGGGGAGTAACGTGGTGGCTGTGGTTTGTACCCAAATCGCGCGTAGAGCATAAGCTCGGCGTGGAGTTGCGTTTTCAACCGGCTGCCGTGACCCATAGATCGGAAGGAGTTTTAGGTAGTGCTCCGCTCCTAAGCAAGGAGTTGAACACGTCCAAATACGTGGGATCAAATTGGTACTCATGGGTGGGTTACCACATGTGGGGGCGTTGGTAGACGCATTGTATTCACCCTTGGGCCTTGGGCCTCGCAGGTTTGGGCCGTGATGGCAGGTATCTGCGTAAAACTCGACATTTGTGTTCCTGTGGCATCACATTGGACGAAAACATTGAGTCACATGCCAGAACGCCAATAAAAAATCTAACCCACCCTTTACGCGTGCGGCCGCTATTGAAATTTCGATAGACGGATGGACGGACAAGGCTCGGAACAAAGCTCGATCGACTTAGAATGTCAAGATTATACACTTTATGGTGTCGTAGATCAATGTTTTGAGGTGTTACAAAGGGAATGATTAGATTAGTATACCACCATCATTTGGTGGTTGATATAAAGAGCAACTTCGTAGGGTTGCGCAAAAAGTAATTGCGGATTTTTCAAAAAGAAAGTAAATGCATTTTAATAAAACTTAGAATGAACTTTAATCAAATATACTTTTTTTGCACTTTTTTTCTAAAGCAAGCTAAAAGTAACATCTGATAACTGACAGAAGAAAGAATGAAATTACACAGTCACAAGCTGTGAAAAAATTTGTCAACGCCAACTATATGGAAAATCCGCAATTACTTTTTGGGCAACCCAATATTTTGAGCATATCAGCACCATTAGCAAAGCGAGCCTAGCATTCGGGGGGTAGGGGTAAAACCTTTGGAATCAGCAAAATCATAAAGTCATCAAATTTTATCAAAATCAAAGAACCTTTGAAAATTCTGGGAGGGGGGGCTAAAACTTTTCTGGGGGTACTTAGCCCACCCCCAGAGTCTAAAACCTTTGGGATCAGCAAAATCATAAAATCATCAAATTTTATCAAAAACAAAGAACCTTTTAAAATTCTCGAGGGATCTAAAACTTTTCTGTGGGGGAGCTTAGCCCACCCCCCAGAGTCCTTTCTACGCTTATTATCAACGCAAATTTGATCAACATAGTATGAAAAAATTTTGTTCGACTTACCTTAGTACTTGTGGTCCTTGGACTACCGCCTAATGCCACTGCATACACCTCCACCTCGTAGACATCGGCACCAGCTTCACGATCTAATTCCTTGGCCGTTGATAGAATACCCAAAGCGGTATCTATGTGAAATAGACGTTCATTTAGAACTCTTGCTGCAGCCGAGGACATTTGACCGCCACCATATGACATAACGGAGCCCGCAGATGTTGTTGCACCACCAATTGCCGTCACATTGGTTATGTAGTACTCAATTTCGGCCATATTTAGACGCGCCTTCACTGTTAGAATACTTGTACCGATTGGTTCATTTTCATACACGGAACCGCTTTGTTCGCGCTGATCGAAAACCGGTCCTATAACGCCCGAAGGACTTGTCGCAATAATCGTTATATAAGCATCCGAGCTTTTGCGTTCACTTTGTACAGCCTCATCGGTGGCCTTGAGCGAGAGTGTATAGCGTATCTCCGGCTTGGCAATGGGTTTGCGCAGCGTAATGGCCCCGGTATTGCGATGCAGTTTAAAGAGTTCATTATTGCCGGAAACCAATTCGTAGGTTACAATGCCATTGCTCGAAGAGTCCGCATCGGTGGCATGCACCTGCATGACCAGCGCACCATCACGACTTTGACCATACATCTGCTGATTCTTGGAGGGTAGGATGGCAGCATTCATGGAGACAAAAACGGGAGCATTATCGTTGATATCTTCCACAATGACGGTGACAAGTTTTTCGGCGGACAATTGCAACTCTGGCTTTTGGGCCTGATCGGTGGCCACCACGGTCAGGCGAAATGTATCTATTGTCTCACGATCGATTTCTCTGAGAGTGTGTATAACTCCAGTTTGGGTGTTAATGCCAAAATGTCTGCCACCTGGCAGCTCGGGATCCTGCTTCACAATGCTATAGGTGACCTTGCCATTTTCCGCTGAATCTGGATCTTCGGCGGTCACCGTAACAATGGGAGTTTTCAGATCTATGCCCTCTTTTATTTGTCGCACAATGGCTGTATTGGGAAAACTGGGAGGATTGTCATTCTCATCCTGCACATTCACAGTGAAGAGAGTGGTGCTGGAGAGACGTGGGGAGCCCCCATCGGAGGCGGTGATATTCAAGTGATACACTGTGGTTTCTTCATAATCCAAAGGTTTGTGCAGATACAAAATGCCAGTGTACGAATCTATGTGAAAGGTGTCCTTGCGATTTCCTGCCGTCAGGGCAAAACCTATTTGAGCATTAATGCCCAAATCCAGATCGAGGGCCTTAAAACGCATCAATTCCGTGCCCACCAGGGTGGTCTCTAGAACTGTGATATCTCTCAGACTCTCCACAAACTTGGGCGCCACATCGTTTTCATCCAGCACCTCTATGGTTATGGTGGTGGTCGAATTCAATTGTTGGCCCTCAATGGCCGCATCTTTGGCCATTACTTCCAACTGATATTCATCTTGATATTCACGATCCAATTTTCGGGCCAAAGACAGTTGTCCTGTGGCATCATCTATGACAAAACGTCCCTCCTGATTACCCTTGACCAGGGAGTAGTAAACATCGCCATTCAAACCCTCATCCAAATCATTGGTATAGACCCTCATCAGCTGAGTACCCACTAGCGACCCCTCAGATATTTGCACCCTATAAGGGGCCCTAACAAACTCGGGCGCATTGTCATTGACATCGGTGATGATAATTTTGATTTTTACCTTGTCCTTAAGGCGCGGTGTGCCATTATCCGCCACAATGGCTTCCAGGAGTATGAAATTTTGCGAACCCGCCAAATTGTTGCCGAGGGCAGAGTTAGAGTTTGAGGTTGTGGGCATTCTTTGGATCAGTTCCTCACGATCAAAGGGTCTAAGGGCCTTAATAAAACCATTGCGTGAATCTATGGTAAAGTCTTTTACGGGTGAGGCCAGCGTATAAATCAGTTCAGCATTGCGTCCTATATCCTTATCGGAGGCTGTTAATTTACCCACAAAGGCATCGGCAGGCTCATTTTCTGGCAAGCTAAAGGTAAACGAACTGTTGGTGAATTGGGGGGCATTATCGTTCTCATCGATTATGTGAATGATAACCGGCACTTCTGCCGTCCTTTGAGGTTCTCCCTCATCCTGGCACTTGACCGTGAGAGCATAGTAGTCCTTCTCCTCACGATCCAAAGGCGAACGAACAAACAGGTAACCATCGGGAAATATGCCAAATTTTTGAGCTAAATTCCCCTCCAGTATCTGATAGGAGAGGCGGCTATTAAGCTGCAAGTCTTTGTCATGGGCCTTAACGGAAAAGAAGCGTTCATTGACATGTGTCGACTCCAGCAAGGAGGTTTCATAGGAAGTCGATTCAAAGACCGGTGTGTGGTCATTCACATCGGTGATGACTATGCTAAGGCCATGTTTATTGGACAAGTTTGGCTCGCCATGATCGGTGGCTGTAATCTCCAATTGCAGTGATGTTCCCGGCTCAGCTTTCAGGGGCTTTTGCAGATAGATCACTCCCGTAGAAGGACCAATGCGAAACACCAAATCGGTATTCAAGCTCAGCGAATAGGTTATCCTGCTATTATTCCCCGAATCTCGATCCCTAGCCCTTGCAATATACACCTCTTGACCTACTGCGGAATTTTCAGCCAGATTCACCTCATCGTCACGATCTTTGGCAAATACCGGCCGATTGTCATTGACATCCAAGATGCCTATGTGCACCAAACACTTGCCATAGGCCAAACCCCTTCTGGCCACCACCTCCAATTGATATTGATTGGTTTGCTCGCGATCTATGGTCTTGCGGCTGGTAATCATGCCCGTCTTGCGATTGATAAGAAAATTCTCCTCGGGATCCCCGAAGACAATGTGATATTCCAAGGCATCCGAGGATGTCGTTGTTGACAATGGTGCTTGTTTTACTTGAACCTGACCCACTTCACGTCCTGTGTGGGGCATTTCAAAGGCATTGTCTTCGACCAGTTGAAATTCATAGGTTTGCGAATACGAATCAAATTCTAGGGTTTGCAATTTTTCCTGCATTACTATCTCGACCACAGCATCTTGTTCACTTTGCCTTTCACCACGATCTTTGGCTGTAATGTGCAGCTTGTACAGAGGTTTGCCAAAATGATGTAAAATATCTGGCAGCAACGATGTGGATGTGCTTAGGCTCAAGCCTGATGCGGATGCGGAGGCCGATGATGTGGAGGCCATTGTCGTGGCTGCTGCTGCTGCGGCTGCTGTTGCTGCATTTATAAGCTTAGAGCTGAACATAATCGAACCCGACCATGTATCGACAACAAATAAACCATCGCCACCTGTGTTTAAGGTATAAGTAATTAAGGCATTATCACCCTCATCACGATCAGTAGCAAAAACTTTTAATAATGGCCTCTGCAGCATGTTCACAATGTCAAGATCTTGGGGAGCACCACCACTGCCGCCACCATTGTGATGCTGTTGCCCTGGCAACGCCAACGCATGAAAATACATTTTCGGATAAAATTCTGGTGCATTATCGTTGACATCTTCTATGTGCAGATTCACCGTGGCCGTGGATGATTTCTGTGGTGTACCCTGATCACGTGCGATTACTAAAATTTCATAATTCTGTTGTAATTCACGATCTAGAGTTTTTCTGGTCGTTAATTGGCCTGTTAGTGTGTCTAGCTGGAATTGCTCAGGATAGCGACGCTCAGTTACACTGGCCAGCGTGTAAGTCACTGAACCATTTGTGCCCTGGTCGTGATCGTTGGCTGTTAACATGGCAATTAAGGTATGCGCTGGTGTTGCTTCGCTTAGGCTGACATTGATGCGCTGCTGGGTGAACTGGGGAGCCTCATCGTTCTCATCCAAAATGGTTACCTTCAGTTGGGTGTAGGCCCATTTGGGATTGGGTCCTCCATCGCGGGCCGATATGCTCAACTCCACAGAGCCCTCAACTTCACGATCCAAGGCCGCTTGGGTGGTTATCAGACCGGTGGCTGAGTCAATGGCAAACCATTGATTGTTGTTGCCCGAGACGAAATCATAGAAAATCAAGGCATTCACTCCGGTATCCTCATCGGTGGCTGCTATGGATGCCACAAAAGAGCCGGCGGGAGCCAATTCACTCAGAATCGCTGTGTATTCGGATTTCTCAAACACCGGCTCATGATCGTTGACATCGTTCACATGTATTATGAGATAAGAAGTTGCGGTGCGCGAAGGTGTACCCTTGTCGGTGGCCACCACCGTCAAATTGTATTTGCCAATTTCCTCACGATCCAGTATCCCATTGACTCGCACAATATCAAAGGAGGGGGTTTTGTCCAGACGAAAATGTCCCAACTCATTGCCAGCGGTTATCATAATGGAAGTCTCACCATTTAAGCCCTCATCCATATCGACCACTGACACCGCAGCCACCACACTACCATTGGCGGCATTTTCATCGACCGTGGCCACAGAGCCAGTGGGGGGAAAATACTGAAAACGTATCATCGGATCATGATCATTGGTATCCAAAAGATTCACCGTTACATAGGCCCTGCCGTCTTGCCGCGGCGACCCATGATCCCTGGCAAACACGGTGAAGACACAACTCTTGGGACAAGCACCTCCGGGGCGGGAAAATGTGGGGCATGTCTGCTGGGGACAATTCAAATGCTCGGTGGTGGAAATAACACCCGTCTCAGGATCCACGGTAAATTGGGTCTCTGTCTCTGCCAGATAATAGGTAATCTTGCTATTATCCCCCAAATCTCTGTCCGAGGCCATGACTTGCAGCACCATGCTGCCCGGCGACACTGACTCATTGAGTGACACTATGTAATCGCTGTGATCGAAAACCGGAGGATTATCATTGACATCGATGATGGAGACATTAACCTGAAGATAACCATATTTGGGAGGTTTACCCCCATCCACAGCCGATATGTTCAGTCTATACATGGATCTTGTTTCGCGATCCAAGTCTCCCGTAGTTTCCAAATGCAAATATGAAACATCGCCTCCAGGGTTTGTAGTAACGGCCAAACTGAATTTATTGTCAATATTTCCTTCGATAATGGAATAATTGTTGCTCACACTATTGACGCCCAAATCCAAATCTGTGGCAGCATCCAGCAGGCAGCTGGTTCCCTTGGCAGCACTCTCCGAGAAGGAAACAGCTATGCTGGGCTCCGGAAACTCGGGGGCATTATCATTGACATCCAACACTGTGATGCGCACCTCTATGGGATAGGTGGGCTGGGAGGACAACACCACCAGATCGTAGCGTTCCCTCATGCCTTCGCGATCCAAAACCAAGTTGGTCTTTATCTCCCCCGTTACCTGGTCCAAGGTGAACTCCCGCGGTGGCTCATTAAAGCGGTAGGTAAAATCTGGTCGAGTCGGTATAAAACCCACCACTGTACCTTTGGGTTGGCCTTCCAGAACTTCAAATTGTACTCGGGTATCAACGGCTCGCGATTGCATAAGGGCTGTGCCATCGGCAGTGCGTCGGCGCGGAAAAGCTGAGGTATAAACATGGCGACCAGGATTTGAGGCTAGAAATGTATACAACGACGATGACGAGGAGGAGGAGGAGGCTGGAGAGACTACACTAATACTTGCTGGTGGCTGGGGATTGAGGGGATTTGTGGCAGACGCCGCTGTTACCACTGCCGATATCACCAGCACCCAACAAATGAGCTGTGTCAACGCATATCTCACCAATGGTGTTAACATGGAAGGGGGCCGTCTTTGTGGCCTTGCTTGATGTGGCGGACGCTGGTGGTGGTGTTGATGGTGGTGAGGCTGATGGCTAGGGAGTTGGCCCTCCTTTGAAATACTACTACTATAACTACTATTACAGTCTTTTGTTAAAACTTCTCCATTTGCCCTCTGTGTGGAAATCGTTAGGGACCTCCGCCCTCTTGGTCGTGAAGCTTTTTGTGATAAACTATTTACAAATAATGGCAGCAAATGAACTTCCCCACCATCATGATGACGACGATGCTGATGATGCTGATGCTGATGCTGATGGCTACAATGATGTTTCGCTACATGATCATAATCATTGGCATGGTGGCAAAAGGGTTGGCAGTACGGGTGTTGATGATGATGGGGATATGTTGTTGCATTGTTGCTGCTGACTGTTGCTGCTGCTGTTGTGGCATGGTTCAGCTGCTGATTTGTCATGCCTTTGCCAACGTTTTCTGCTGTTGTGTATTTAGCGCAACTAGAAGACGAATAATCAACACTCACACCGGGCCTCCGCGAAGGGCCAGCACTCGTTGCAGTGCTTTTTAATGATGACGTTTGCTCCACGCCAAAGGTTGGCCATATAAATGATGCTGGTGTTGTTGTTTTCCGCTGTTCTGTGGCTTTTTCACCTCCATCATCACCTCCTGAAGGCAGCTGCAGCTGCAGCGGCAGTAGTTGCTGGATTGGCTGTCTGTGTTCATCTGCAGGCAAATTTTTCACTTGTCCACAGAGCGACGTCATTCTCATCATCCTTGTCTTTGGCGGCAATGGCGTTCTTGTTGTCGCCGTAGCCGTCATATATTCCCTTTGAAGAACTCTATGGCCCTTGTTTGCTAGGCACACTCGAGCTGGGAAACAATTGTCCAGTCTCTATGGCTATGGGAAATAAGCCGCCTTTGTGGTCCTGTTTTCTTGGGGGCCAGCTTAGATTTTGTTCAAATTGCCAGTAAGGGGTGAGGGTGGAGGTATTCTGCAAAATTTTTGTTTTTCCTTTTTTTCTTCTGCGTTCTTTGTGTGCGTGTCTGTGTGTGTGTGTTTGTGTTAATTTTTAAGGTAATTTTCTTGTAAACTTATATTTATTTGGATTTGTTAACGCGGTTATCTTTAAGGTTCTCCGTTGAGTTTGCTTAAGCCATTAGTGTTCATTTTGCTCGTCTCTTTTAGAACAGACGTTGCTTTTCCACGTTTGTCGTTAAATTACTTTTATTTTAATTTTTGTCCGTAAAAGTAGCCACATAGTTGACATGTTCTTTTAGTATGTTTTCCACATTTGTTGTTTTTTGCATCAAAATTGTTTCTTGTCTAAGGGGTGCCCTTGTGCTGGTTGATGTTGTTGTTGGTATCTCATTATTTATGTTGCCATTTTTTGTTGGTTCTGCGTTATAGGTTTCCACATGACATCAAAGTTTTGTGCGCCTCTGTGGTTTGGTTAACATCGAAACCAAATTAACGAAATCTGTAATATAAAAAGGAAACAATGTTGTAGTTTTGTGAACTTCTTAGACGTACATATGTTTTGGAAATAAATATGTGTTTTGAAAATTGTATGTATAATTTTAAAACTTTTGTATTAAAATCATATGAGATATGTTTGTGTTATTTGTTTGTTTGCTTTTTGGGACCTTAAAACTGAACTTTTATGCCCTACACCATAGAATGGGGATACACCAATTTCGTCATTCCGTTTGTAACAACTCCAAATATGTGTCCAAGACACCATAATGTATTTATGTTCTTCATCGTCTATGGCAAGTCGATCTAGCCATGACCGTGCGTCCCTCTGTTCGTCCGTCCGTCTGATGAAAGCACGCTAACTTTGGTAGGAGTAAAGCTAGATGCTTAAAAGTGTGCAGAAATACTTATTGTTAGTGCAGGTCGGTTGGGATTGTAAATGGGGTAAATCGGTTCATGTTTTGATATAGCTGCCATATAAACTGATCTTGGGTCTTGACATCTTAAGCTTCTAGAGGGGTCAATTCTTATCCGATTTCTCTAAAATGTCGCTCATATCGTTCTGGTATGACTTCCAACAACTGTTCCATGTATGGTCTAAATCAGTTCACATCCTGATATAGCTGCCATATAAACCGATCTCCCGATTAAACTTCTGAAACCTCTAGAGGTCTCAATTCTTTTCCGATGTGGCTGAAATTTTGCACATATCGTTTTGGTATGACTTCCAACAACTGATCTAAGTAGGGTCCCAATCGTTTGATAACCTAATATAGCCGCCATATAAATCGACCTCTAGATTTGACTTTCTGAGCCTCTTTAGGGCGCAATTTATATTAAATTTGCCTGAAATTTTGGCGGTGATATTTTTCTATGTTTGGTACGGCCCATATCGGCCATATAGCTCATATATATTTGAAAAAGTCATTCAAAGAGTTTGGCAAATGCGATCCATAGTGGAGGGTACATAAGTTTCGGCGCGGACGTACTTAGCACGCTTTTACATGTTAAACAAGTAAAAAGGCATTGAGTTCTGCCGGGCCGAACTTTGGATACCCACCACCCCCTTTCGTCACAATTCGGTGAAAATTGTATAACTTATGCATTCGGCACGGATATTGAATGGTCTAATAAATACTAGTCGCTGTTGAATTTTGCATTTTTGAAATTTCCACAAAATCGGGTAGTAAATATAGCTTTTATGAGATTCAGACCCTTAATCGGCACATCGGTTTGTTTGACAGCTATATCTAAATACAGTCCGATCTTAACCCTGTATGGGTCGGATGGGGGGTGGCCTAAAACTACTTACTGTTTCAAATTTCAAGCGAAATCGGTTAAAAAACACTTTTTTTCGCTTCAGACCCTTTATCGGGAGATCGGTCTGTATGGCAGCTATATCTAAATATAGTCCGATCCGAACCATATTTGGGATGAATGTCGGAAGACCTATAGCTACCCACTGTTTTAAATCGGGTAATAAATAGAACTTTTAATGGGCTTCAGATCCTTTTTCGGCATATCGGCCTATATAACAGCTATATCTAAATACAGTCCGATCTGAACCATATGTGGTTCCTATGTTAGGAGGCGTAAACTTACTCCATGTTGCAAATTTTAGCGAAATCGGTTAAAAAATAAAGCTTTTATGGGCTTTAGACCCTTTATCTGGAGATCGGTCTATAACGCAGCTATACCTAAATAGAGTTTAGGGGGGCTTAAACTTACCCTCTGTTTCGAATTTCAGCGAAATCGGGTAATAAACAAAGCTTTTATGGGCTTCAGACTCTTTATCGGCAGATCGGTGTATATGACAGCTATATCTAAATATTGTCCGATGTGAAACATATTTGAGTCTTATGTTCCAAATTTCAGCAAAATCGGTTAAAAAATAAAGCTTTTATGGGCTTCAGACCCTTAATCTGGAGATCGGTCTATATGACAGCTGTATCTAAATATTGTCCGATCTGAACCATTTTTAGGTCAGATGTCAGGACGACTAAAATAACCGACTACTTTAAATTTCAGCGAAATCGGGTAATATAAAGCTTTTATAAGCTTCAGACCCTTTATCGGCAGATCGGTATAAATGACAGATATATCTAAATATAGTCCGACATAAACCATGTCTGCAATCTGTCTGTCCGTCTGTCTGCTGAAATCACGCTACACGCCTTTAAAAGTAGAGATATTGAGCTGATACTTTCTTTTATCCATAGGCAGATTAAGTTCAATGATGGGCTAAATCGGAATATATCTTGATATAACCCCAATTTAGAACGATTTAAGGTCTAAGGCCCATTTAAGACACATTTATTATCCGATTTCTCTGTAATTTGGGACGGTGTGTTGTGATAGGCCTTTGTTCAATACTGACTTATATATAGCTGCTATATAGACCGATCTTTCGATTTAAGGCCTTGGGCCCATAAAATTGCTCTCTATCGTCCTATTTGTCCCTGTTCCTTAGTGGAATGTTCATGGGCAAAATTTTCAATTTGCATTGTCCGATTTCAATGCCACCGTAGCGCAGTAAAATTTTCCTAGTGCTGGCAACATTTGTGAGTTACTATGACATTCAAAACTTCTCTCCAAAGAGGTGTCGCACTGCGGCACGCCCTTCGGATTTGGCTATAAAAAGGAGGCTCCTTATCATGGAGCTTAAACTTGAATCGGAATGCATGATATGTGAGAAGTTTGGTCCTGTTCCTAAGTGAAATGCTCATGAGCAAAATGTGCCGATCACTCGATTTAAAGTGTTGGCCCCATAAAAAACGCATTTTTTATCCGATTTCACTGAAATTTTACACAGTGACTCATGTCATGCTTTTCGACATCCGTGTCCCATATGGATCAGATCGGTCTATATTTGGATATAGCCGACAAAGAGTTCAATATTTAGTTCCGAATGTGGTCCAAATCGAATCATATTTCGATATAGCTGCTATGCTGCTATGGGGACATAAATTATGCATTTTTCACCAGATTATGACGAAATGTGGCGTACACATATACCCGAGGCGGTGGGTATTCAAAGTTCGGCCCGGCCGAACTTAACGCTTTTTATATCCACTACCGTAACGCAGAGGTTAGCATGTCCGCCTATGACGCTGAACGCCTGGGTTCGAATCCCGGCGAGACCATCAGAAAAAATTTTCAGCTGTGGTTTTCCCCTCCTAGTGCTGGCAACATTAATGAGGTGTTATGCCATGTAAAACTTCTCTCCAAAGAGGTGTCGCACTGCTGCATGCCGTTCGGACTCGGCTATAAAAAGCAGACCCCTTATCATTGAGCTTAAACTTGAATCGGATTGCACTCATTGATATGTGAGAAGTTTGCCCCTGTTCCTTAGTGCAATGTTCATGGGCAAAATTTGCAATTTGCATACCCACCACCATAGGATGCGAGTATGCTAATCTAGTCGTTCCAGCGGTAACACCGTGAAAAATTTATCCAGAACCCCATAAAGTATATATATTTTTTACTGTCTCGATATTCTGAGTCGAAGTAGCCACGTCCGTCCGTCTGTCGAAATTTTGCACAGATACTTAATATTGATGTAGGTAATTGCGGATTGCAAATTGGCCATATTGGTTCAGATTTGGATATAACTCCCATATAAACCGATTTCCCGATTTGATATTTAGAGCCCCTGGAAACCGAATTTTTGTCAGATTTGGCGGAATTTTGTATGCGATGTTCTGTTATGACTTCCAACAACTGTGCCTAGTACGGTCCAAATCGGTCAAGAACCTGATATAGCTCCCATATAAACCAATCTCCCGATTTGATTTCGTGAGCCCCTGGCCAAATTGCAATTTTTGTCCAATTTGGCTGAAATTGAGCATGTAGTGTTTAGTTACAACTTCCAACAACGGAAGTTTTTTTTTATTTTATTTTATTTATTTTTATTTTATTTTTATTTATTTTATTTTATTTTTTATTTTATTTTATTTTATTTTATTTTGTTTTATTTTATTTTATTTTATTTTATTTTGTTTTATTTTATTTTATTTTATTTTATTTTATTTTATTTTATTTTACTTTTTATTTTATTTTATTTTATTTTATTTTATTTTATTTTATTTTATTTTATTTTATTTTATTTTATTTTATTTTATTTTATTTTATTTTATTTCATTTCATTTCATTTTATTTTATTTTATTTTATTTTATTTTATTTTATTTTATTTTATTTTATTTTATTTTATTTTATTTTATTTTATTTTATTTTATTTTATTTTATTTTATTTTATTTTATTTTATTTTATTTTATTTTATTTTATTTTATTTTATTTTATTTTATTTTATTTTATTTTATTTTATTTTATTTTATTTTATTTTATTTTATTTTATTTTATTTTATTTTATTTTATTTTATTTTATTTTATTTTATTTTACATGTTATTGTAATCCCTTCTTAACAATCTCATTATAATTTTTAGCAAGCAACAGGCTTAAAGTTAGCCATGGTTAACCGATATAGCCTTTGGTAGAACAGCAGAACTATTGTTATAATATTTGCAGTCAGCAAGCAGTGTTTGCTATTATCAGCAGACTTTTCTATGAGTGTTTTAATTTTTCCCTCAGCTGAAATTTCCCATTCCCCAGATCATGATCCTGAAGCTGTTCCACAAAACATAGTGGCTGTGAGGCACCTAAGTAGCCGAGTTAACATCGTCCACAGGTTTTCCTGTTTTCGCAGAGTTTGGTCTGTGGCTCGCAAAGAAACTTGTAGTATCAAAATTGATTGAAATAGTCTATTTGACATATGCCACTTTTAACACAGAGTCCGTACCATCTCATTGACTAAAGATAAACTGCTTTCATTAATCGCCACACAATGCTTAACCAAACAGTCAAAAGATATCGAGGAAAAATTATAAAATTTTGAACCAGATAGAGGTCTATAGAGGGGATGTGATGCACAGACTTGCCATTATTAAGACAAAGTGTTGACAAGAAAGTGGGTTTTTGAAGAGTCGTTCACCTTACTATAATACCATATAGCATTATAAGTCTGACATTTGCAGCATACAGCCAATTAAGGATTTCAATAAATGATCCTTCAATAAACTGAGAAATATAAAATTTGAATACTAATGTCTATTATCAGTATTGTCTACGGTCTATTTGCAGCAATAATTTCAATTAGAAACTGTCTTTCAGGTGTTATTTTTGACTCACATATAAGTAATCCACATACCATGTGCTTACATTTAACCCAAGTTTGTTTCTTAAGTCTTTTGTTTTGCACATAATTTAATCTCAAATTTATGATATAAACAACATATATCACCATTTCATATTATGATAATCTGCGTATACTAATTATAATATGCTAATCAAATACAGCCCTTAAACTTGAATGGTCATAACATAATTATGGACTAGATCAGTAGACGTATGGTTAGACTAAAGGCATGAGGAATAAGACATGAGATGTGGTATACCGAAATATTATGTGACAGCTTTTGTGGCTTTCGAAATGGTTATGTCTAAATGCTATTGCGTGCATTTCTTGGAAAATGTCACAAATATGCCCAAAAACCAAACCAAAGAGAAGAGAACAGAAAAATAATGAACAACTTCTACTTAAATTAACCAAGTAAATGAAGTCAAATTGTTGTGTTAACAATTATCAGGAACATTAAAAGCAGGAGACAAGCAACATGCCGACACAAATATTTAATGGTTACTTATCTGGATCTGTCCATTTTTGTTGTTTTGTTGTTTTGGTGTTGCTGTCGCTGTCGCTGGATTTCGGACGGCCTTCTTGACCACTGATATTGTATGCCGAAAGTGGCTTTTGTGGATGAAATCTACCACGGGAGTGGTGGTAACAGCAGTGGCACTTATGTTGTCGTTGTCATTATTGTTGTTGTTTCGCATAAGAAAAATTAAAACATACATATAAAAATTAATTTCCTTTGGAGTCTGTTTGTTTGTTGGTTTGTTTGTGCTTCCTCGGTCCCTTTTTTGCTAAATGCGAACAACAAAAACAAGAATGTTTTTGTCATGTTCTTTGGATGTTGTTTCGCTGGAGTTTGTGTTTTTTTTTGTGCTCTTCAACAGTTTGATTGTCTTACTGTTTCAAAACACTCAACAATTTCCTTCAAAATTTTGACATTCAATCATAAAAATGCTTGCAAAAATGAAACAAAATCATTGCGTCGTACACACACAAAAAATGCAGCACAAGACCTTTAAAGCTCTTGCATTGAAATGCTACTACAAAAAAAAAACGACACACAAGCAAGAATTACAATACAACTTAAACGGATGTTTGGAATTTTGCTAAAAGAAATAAACCAAAGCGAGGGGAGCAAAAAAAGAACCCAAGAAAATTAAAACGAACTGCAAAAACGCATTTAAAAGCCGCAAATGAGACAAACTTGCAAGTTTTGCACACACA